>NW_017673103.1:134410-144334 GCF_001879085.1 Nicotiana attenuata | reverse complement strand
TACTGAAAATAAGAAAAAATCTAAAAAATACTTTCTTCCTCGTACCCCTGTAACGCCACTACACCCCCCCCCCCACCACATCTCCGCCGCCCTCCGCCCTAGCGCCGCCGGTCGGAAATCGCCGCCGCCGGCGGCGATGCTCCAAACTACCCAAAAAATACATCCCATGACCCTCTCCTCATCCCCGTTCCATTTCCAGGGTCAATTTCTCCCAAAACTCAGTCAATCGCTTCAAATATTAAATCAAAATTTCGGCCAAAACCCTAGTTCGTCCAAACTTCCCCAAATTCACACCCTACAATCCCTGGACCTCCCTCACCCCTAATCCCTAACTAAATCCCTTCAAAACCCATTGAAACTGGACGAATATTGAATCTAGGGTTGTCTGCTTCTGGGGTGTTTTGAGGATTTTCAAGTCGAGTGAACTTAGGTTAATATTATAGGTCTATTTCTTATGAAATGGACGTATAATATTAACTTGAAGTTAATTTCGAAGGTTTTTATGAAGGCCAAATTTCAGTAAGTGTTTTTCTCTGTCTTTTCTTTGGTTTTAGTTTAATTCAATTAAGCATGTTTTAGTTTCCAATCTAGGTTAGCATGAATTCATCTTTTTGACTGTTATAAATATTTAGGTTAATTTGTTTTAGGTTAATTTCTATTTCTTTGTTAAATTCTGGTTCGGTTTTAATTAGTGTGAATAATTCAAATGTTAAATGGTCCAATTAGTTATTAGTTTAATTAGGTTGCTTATTTGTTCCATCCATGAGGTACTGAATTGGTATTTGGCCTTAATTCTAGCAATTAGTTTAGTTCTACATGTTCAATAGATGTTTTAGTTCAGTAGTATAAAATTTAAATCTCTTTTTAAATCCGTTTTAATAAGATTTTAGTTTGTTCACATTGGCTTTTATCTGTTCTGTTTTTCTGGAATTAATTTGGGTTGATTACAATTCATGAGTTTGTTTGTTAGCTGTTAATTCAATAATAGTGTAATTTGATATTGGTTTTGAGTTGGCTTAGTAATTGGTTATAACTGTTGAAGGATTAATGGGATAGTAATTTAAAAGGGGTTTTAGGGGTAGTATAGGTATGAAAAAGGGTAGTTTTATTAGAAATAGTAATTTCAGAATTAATACAAGGGTAGTTTAGGAATTCTAAGGGTAGAAAAATCAGAATAGAACCCCCTAGGACTTTCTAGAAGGGGTTTCAAACTGAAATTCACAAAAATAGTGGTAGTTACTTGTAGTACAAGTCAAAAATAAAAGGGTTAAAAAAGAAGTTAAAAGAGGGACCTAGGGTGTAAATGAAAATCTGAAGGTTGCCCTAGACTTTGTCTATAAAAGGGCAATACCTTGCCTTACAATAGAAGTTTGGAGCCTCCAAAAATTCCCCCCCAAAACTTCCTCTCCAATTTCAGATCTGATTTTGAAATTCAAACCTTCAAAAAATCCAAAAACAATAGAAATCTAATAGAAAAATCCCAAAAAATTACTGTTACATTAGTGTTACTTAGGTCACTTTCAGATTTGATCATTGAATTCAATTCTCTAGCTCATATAGGATGAAAGCTACTTGAATTTCCTTGTGTTTTGTTCAATATTTGAGGATTGAAGACAGTTTGAGTCATCTAGGCAGTGGATTTGGGAGATTCGAGTCAACTGTGATCCTAGTTTGAGTGTTTTGCTTTCCTGTGTTCATTTCTGGGTATTTGAATGTTGTTTTGGGGTTGATACATCAGTTTCATTTGGTTTAAAATATTTCTGGAATTACTGAGTCACTTCGGGGCTGAAAAATTGGCTGTGTTGATTGCTGTGTTACTGTTGGATGACCTTTGTTGATTCTCTGATCTTTGCTGATCCTCTCTTCTTCTTCTTACATTTCCTACATCCAGGTACGAGGTCACTACCGTGTAGATTACAAGTTAAAACGAAATGAAGTTGAAGCATGCTCTGTTACAGATTCCATTTATTTCCAATGTTGTAGTATTTCATTGTAATTGACATGGATTGGACTGCCTGAGACTTTTGAACCTCTAATGTTAGCATTAATATAGCATAGCTTGCCTTCATGTGTTAGATGGATTGTTTACTAATTAGAGACTGTTATGTATTTGAAACTGATTCTGAAATCATAGACATGAGTCCTTGGTTGTTAATTGTATATTCAAACTGTCATAATAATTAGCAGGAACATCATTTTTAGCATGGTATGGTCAGATATAGCTGTCATCTCCATCTGAAGGTTAAATTCATAATAGGCTATTAATTCGAAGCTGGATTTAAGATAACTGTGGTCGTGTCAATATTAGATCGAATTTGCTTTGTATTTTAAATGCAGTAAATAGTCTGATTGTTCACCTACAAATTCAATTCACATATAGGAGTCAGCATTAGCATGAATTCAGAACTGATTATGTGCCGACCACTGATTAAGGCTGTTATGAACTAAAATCAGTAGGCCGAAATGCAAATAAATCAGTGTGAGATCTGGGCTTATTTAAGAACCCAAACGTGACAGCCTCTGTTTGAACAGACCTGGGTTTAAATCTGTTTAAGGAGCCCATGTTAGACAGCCCTCCCCTCTTGTAAGGTTAAACAAGTCTCTTTCTTTTGGGCCTCTATTTTGAAGCCCAATCTGCTGAAGATCCTGTTAATTATTAAAGTATTCTGGCTTAATATTATGTGGTAATACTCTCAATGGTGGTTTATTAACAACGCTAATTAGTCAGGTTTTTTTTTAGAGACAATCCTTTAATAGAGAACCGTAGCTTCTTTTAGGATAACCTTAAATAAAACGAGGTACGCCGCGCCAAATAAAATCACAAATAGCGTGGCCCTCTTTAATTACTTCTTTAAAAAATATATATTTAGACTTCGGGACGAGCATTTAGCGAATTCCATGGCCTCCCACAAAGTTAATAATACGTTAGTTGCTTTAGGCGTGTATTTTAATAATATTACCTTCCTAAAAAGTAGGTGCACATTTATGTGACCCAAATCTAAATCTTAACGAAGTCGAAATGTGTTAACAATCACGGGTGCACTGGTGCGACGTGGTTCGAGACGCATTTTCACGACGTTGCAATTCTTAAAAATAAAATAAAAGCGGTTTACTAATAAAAGCACATAAGTTAGCACATGTTTTAAAATCAGATAAAATCAAATACAACAGTTGAGCGACCGTGCTAGAACCACGGAACCTGGGAGTGCCTAACACCTTCTCCCGGGTTAACAGAATTCCTTATCCGGATTTCTGGTCCGCGGACTGTTAACAGAGTCAATAATTTCCTCGGTTCGGGATTCAACCGGTGACTTGGGACACCATTAATCTCCCAAGTGGCGACTCTGAAATCTTAATAATAAATCCCGTTCCGATTGTCCTTTAATTGGAAAAACTCCTTTACACCCTCACAGGTGTAGGAAAAAGGAGGTGTGACAACGTGGATAAGTAAAAACGCCACTAAATGTATGGAGAGTATTGAAACTATAGAAAAGAACTCAACGTGGTTCTTGGCCTCCCACTGGCCCTTCGCTAATTCGCGCCACTTGCGCTCATCATAGGAAGAAGTGGCAGCTAACTTTCTGACCTAATCCTCGAGGTCAGGCACTGCTAGGGGCGCCCAAGCATTGGCTGCCAAAAGAAAGATAAGAGCGTTATGGAATATAAAAGAATATGAACAGGTACAAGAAATACAGACTCTACTTACGGTTAAAGTTCCACCTCTCCGGGAACGACATTTTTTCCTCGGGGATGATGTCCGAAGTCCTTACTCTAACAAACCGGCTCATCCAACCCCGATCTTTGGTTTCGTCGATACTGGCAAAGAAGGATTTCATTGTTCGATGCTGCATCTTGATGAGCCCTCGAAATAACTGGGGCCGATACAGCCGAACCAGGTGGCTGAGGGTGAAATCCAAACCCTCGGCCTTTTCTGAAAAATACCGCAACATGATCACGATACGCCAGAAGGAAGGGTAGATTTGACCAAGGGGGACTTCGTACGTCTTGCAGAAGTCGATCACCACTGGATCGAGGGGGCCCAGTGTGAAGGGGTAAGTGTAAACACTCAAAAACCCCTCCTTGTGGATAGTTATGCTTTCATCAGGCCTCGGGATCTGAACCTCGACCTCGTCCCCCCACCGATAATCCTTCTTTACTTCCTTGGTGAGTAGCTGTGTAATCAGGCTAATGTATCGGGATACATGCTCGCATCGGCCTTCGACATCGGGATGATTCTCAATACCAAAGTTTTTCTTGATGATACAATCACCTGGGGTGATTTCCTCTGGAGTTGGAGGCAACACCGGTTTGGCTGGCCGGGAGGTAGAGGAAGACGATGCTTTGTCCTTTCTGGGGACCGTCTTGGAAGTTTTTTCCATGGTTATAAGCTAAGTATTACGAGTGCACAGGGATGTAGTGTTTTCAGGCAAGAGCTTGGTGTTTTTCCGACGCTTAAAGAGGCGGAGGAAATAAGTGATAGAAGAAAGAGATGAAGATGGCAAAGGGAAGAAGAAAGAGTAAAGTTCTTTACTTAGAGGAATCACCTTATATTTATAGACGGGCGATGACGGTTCGGCGGCTTTAATGGCCGACCAATGCTGGCATGCATTCAATATTTTTGGGAAGCAGATCGACGGGACGTTTCGGTCGCTTCGAACACTTGCATCACGGGGATGACACCATCTAAGGACTTCAGGAATACAAATCGTTTCATATCATTTCATTCTAAGAAACGCGGGGACTATCTGTATATGGTCAAAATCAAGGAGCCCGATTTCAAAGTCTTAAATTGGGCTGTGAGTCCAAGTCCGGGCAACTCGAAATGGAGGTCGGACCCGGCTGAGAGACATATACCTCGAGAAAGCTGATCGAAGGTCTGGCACGACCTACATCAAGGGCAGCACAATCTCGAAGTCAATCAAGAAAGAGCGGGAATTTCTCAAGGACACGTGGACCAGGGCATAAATTAAAGGATAAGATTTGTACGAAATGGTACAGGTCCGTACTAGGTTGTTATACACCTGTACCAATAGAATTTTATACCACAATTAGGGATGTACAATATTGGGGTTTTCTCCTCCTATATAAAGGAGACCCCAATCATTTTGTAAGGATCATCTCACATTATTCACTGCAATAGAACATTCTATTCTGCTTTCCTTGTTTAACGTGCTCAACAATTGTTCTTCAGCTTTATTGTCTTTACTTTATTGTTCATACTTTATTGTTCTTAGCTGATCTCGAGGTCCCTGGGATAACCAAGCTCGAGGCCCCCATTGCTTCAACAACACTGATTTGGTTCATCATTTCTTCTTACTTAACTTTTGTATTACTTGTATAATAACTAGTATTAGAATATATTACATATCTTTAAAACCACAAATTATCTTTAATTGTTACTCATATTTTTCGAGGTAAACAAAACACTTTTAACAATTTTATTTTCATTATTTCATATATATTAATTTTAGAAAGATCACTTATCTATACCTTAGTTTGATTTGTTTCTTTTTCCATTTCAAAGAGAGTTTAACATGTTTATGCATATATGACATGCATTTAATTAGAGATTAAAAGTTTACCAAAAAAAAAATTTAGAGATTAAAAAAATGAAGGAGAAAAAAAAAAGAACTAGATTATCTAACGAATTCTATTTTTTTTTAAAATTGTCTTTTTGAAGTTTTCAAGTGTAAATGAGTTCGTTTCTATTTTTTGGAAAGCTGTTACATGGGAAAACACAAAAAAAGATCATGGCGAGCTTGTGGACCTTTGGTTAAGTCATGTGCCTTTATGTTGATTTGATTTCTTCAAGTTTCAAACTTCGATTAAATTTGGGAAACTACCAGCTATGTCCATTTATAAGTAGCCCATTACAAAAATTGGCCAATTCATAACATATTACTAATATTAGCCAATTAGCTATTTGTAGCAAAAAAAGGTCAAATTTTTGCTTTCTTTTGAGTGAGTGTTATTAGAATAGATTGGGTACATCTTAAGGAGCTTGAATCTCAGTTTTGGGATGATTTGGTGAAGTTATGAGGTGGCTTGAATTGAAAATTCGAAGTAAAAACTGAACAAGAAAAAAAAATGATATGTATATCACACTGTGTATCATTTGTGTATCATATATGTATCATATTTGTATCAATTGTGTATCACATGTATACCTGTGTGTGAGATACATGCGTGATACATGTTTGATACATGTGTCGCAGAAGAATTTTTTGAACTCGATTTTAATTACGAATTTTGATACAAAACCAGTCCAAATCACCTCCAATCTTCCTCAAATTTTGTATATTGACTTATCTATATGTTTTCAATAAATTCCAACTATACCGATTGAAAAACTTTCCTTTTTGCTTAGATTTTTGGAATATTGCATTTTTTTTATTTCATCACCCTATTTGCTGACTCATCCATGAAATTTCCTTTCCGTCTTGCATCCAATGTTGCTAATCACGCTTAAAAATATGAAAATAGATTTTTGCATGTGATTCTTTGAGAGAAAGAATCTTATTTATTTGGTTTTTCAAATTTTATATGTGTTTGGCTAGTTTTGGTAAGCCTATGACTAATGGCTAGAGATTGGTAAGTTGAGATTTATTTGGGATATTTGTGTAAGTTTCCCATTAAATTTTACGTTAAGTATTTTATTTGTTTAGCCTTGAAATGCTATTAATTTGACATTGTTATAAATAGAATTTTATTTATGGTGAATGTCTATATTAGAGAGATTCTAGGGTTTATTACTGGGTGGCTAAGTCACTCTCTCCCTATAAATAGAGGGTTCTATTCTATTGTAATTCATCCCAAAATTCAATAAGAATTTCCCCTCTCTCTTTCTCTGCAATATTGTCCTTCTTCTTTTATTATTTTATAACACGTTATCAGCACGGGACTCTAACCAATTGAGTAGAAGCTTTGAGATTGAGCATAATGATTGTCAATTATTCCATGAACTTCCTTCATGATTAAATTCTGGATTTAAGGTAAGTATTTTACCGTATTTTTCTCTTTTATTCTATACTTTGATTTTAAATACAAGCAAAGACAACAAAGTTTGATTATAACTCTAATGGAGTTTGTAAGAAATTATAACCACCTGAAGTGGTAAAATTTATATGCCTCGCCATGATCAAATTCATGTATGATTGTGGGCAAAGAATTGAATACCCGTCCCATTGAATTTGCTCCGTTCTCATTCCCTTAAGAGAATGTGATAGCAGTATGTGATAAATCTGAAAGAAGACAAAATTATTACTATGAATGTATCAATAGATATGGACGTGGCAATAGACGAAATTATAATCGTCATTATTTGTGGTAATGAGAACAATAAGGATTCTCAAAATAATCTTTCGCTCTGTGAAAAATATTTGTCATCGATTTGACATGAGATTTTGTAAAGCACATATAGATGATTATGGTCCATTCATGATGTGAATGTGACAATATCTGATTTATGAATACATATTCATTCTTCAAAGAATATGAGCGTGCTAGTGATAGTGAATATACCGCACTCACCTCTAAAAGAAGGTTTGAGATGATATAAGAAAATAATTTCATTATTATGGCATGAATGGTCATTGGTCACGTACCTATTGTACGCCAAAATATTTTGGCATTGTGATTGTTAAAAGACAACGGTAATGCAAGAAACAGATCTTGCATATAATTTTGACCATGACTATAATGGTATAACTTTCTCTTTAAAAGAGATATTCACCATATGATGTTGATGAATATGTGGTAGTACAAAATTAATTGAGAGCTCTGGAAGAGCCAATTATTATTATTTTGGAGGAATAAAATTGATTATCAATAAGGTATTGTGTTGTAGTAAGTCTCAAAGAAACTTATTCAGTTTCCAAAGTATACGCGAAAGCGGTTGATTATATTGAGACTATAAATAAAGGAAAGATTTAATATCTTCAATTACTACAACTTGTAGCGGGGTAATATGCATGTGAAAAGCTATCCGCTTTATTCTCCAATTTGTACTACATGAACAAAATAATACCACAATGAAGTGGATATTTATCGAAAAACCCATATCATAATAACTTGGAGTTTATTGATAATTGCACACGTCATGGTGTAAATCCGAAGTTTATCAATATTGATAATTTATTCAGTTGGCATAATTGGTTTAGCCATATTAATTTAAGCATGATGTGCAAAAATAAACGAGAATTCACATGGGTAAATATTAAAGAACTAGAAAGTTCTTTACGAATTCTCTTACATTGCTTGTTCTCATTAATTAATAGACCAATTAAAATTGGGATTGAATCCCATGAATGCTGGAAATATCAAAGGTGAATATGGGCTCATTCACCTGCCATGTATACCACATAAGATGCATCTATGAGATGGTTACATGTGCAATTATTATTGACCCGCAACCTGGTGTTTGCGAGATAACTTGCTCAATAATTTAATATAGAGCATAATTTCCAGATTTTTTATTCAAGATAGTTCTTCTTGATAAGTTGATTTACATCACAGTTGGTTTAGCAAAATGATTTATTGAGTGCCTCCACTTAATAGCTAAACTATTGCTTATGAGAACAAAGTTATCTATATCAGTTCGATATAGGTTATATACGAAAGTATATTACATTCTCCCCTCACAAGTGGTTTAGGGTCAGGAACCAAATAATTCCATCTTATTATTATTGATGTGCGGTGTATATTTTGATTAACACCATAACGCACAAAGATGAGTTCTCAAAGTTGAGGAAACAAGTTAGTTTTTCTAACATGAGGGGGAGACATGATAAACAGTTGAGAAAAAGTTACGTGGAATGAATTATCATTTCTACATCTAGATCCTCAAATAAGATAATATGAACTTGAAGTTCATAAAAAGATAATTCATGTGCAATATATTGCAAAGCATGCCAGACGCATTTGCTGACCCAAAGAAAGTAACTATATTCTCATTGCAAATGCTCTTATTAAGTCCTAGAAGGACAACGTCTATGGTACGCTTAAAGCATATAGACAAATCGGTTTCAAATAAACTTCTTAATATAGAAGATGAGCAAATGATCAAAATGATCATAATAAGGAGGCAAGTGATCTAGAAGATCACATGACATAACACTTCATAAAATCTCAAGAGAGATTCAGGTACCTGAAAATATGAATGAAGAGATCTTTATGTCATGTCTTTATGAAAATAAAGCTGGAACCGATATAAAATGTTCGTCGACGACATCTATGTTTGCGCTAAGTATAGATGAGGATCTTAAGTATGTCGAATATAGACACAAAAATACTGGCCAAATGAAAGAGACACAATCCGAATAGCATTTGTTTCATACGAAAGACATATAGTTTTGGACCTTCAGTTCAAACACTTGAAAGTATGAAGCCAATGATATGTGCAATCAGTTTTCGATATCTTATTTGTCTAGCATGACATGAAAACTTGATATGCATCCAATTAAAGTCTATTATATGACTTATATGACAATCCATGAAGGATTTAAGTTGCTTGAAGCATATACAATTCTTGATCTTGAAGTACCACATCCTCGGTGCAATTTGTGCATATATGTATCTTGCTATAATTATAAGCATGATAATATGATAGCGAGAATCTCTATGGAGATATTGAAGAGCCATTCCACGATATTATTTGAAGACATTATATATCTATCAAGAATGATGATTTCAAGGTGCAATATATTCATTCAAGTTAATATGGCTGATTTGTTTATCAAATCTCTATCAACGATCTCTGGAAGATGGTGCACAAGATTGGAATGCAAATGCTTAAAGATGTGAATTGATACTCTCATCAGGGGGAGTTAATACGCGTTGTACTCTTTTTCCCTTATAAGGTTTTGTCCCACTGGGTTTTTCCTGCAAGGTTTTTAACGAAGCAACCAAAGGCATATTGTTAGATAT
>NW_017673103.1:23581-134392 GCF_001879085.1 Nicotiana attenuata | reverse complement strand
CTCAGTGCAATTTGTGCACAAATGTATCTTGCTATAACTATAGGCATGATAATATGATACCAAGAGTTTTCACCTCTATGTGAAGATATTGAACTGACGATTCCAACAAGATCATATGAAGACAATCCATCTTTATCAAGAATGATGATTTCAAGGTGCAATATATTCATTCAAGTTAATATAGCTGATTTGTTCATCAAATCTCTACCAAAGATCTTTTGAAGATGGTGCACAAGATTGGAATGCAAATGCTCAAGGATGTGAATTATTGCTCTCATCAGGGGGAGTTAATGCGCTTTGCACTCTTTTTCCCTTACAAGGTTTTGTCCCACTGGGTTTTCCTTGTCAAGGTTTTTAACGAGGCAACCAAAAGGCGTATTATTAGATATGTGTACTCTTTTTCCTTTTCTAGAAATTTTTTTCCCATTGGGTTTTCTTTTAGTTAAGGTTTTAACGAGGCACATTATCTGTTGAATAGACATTCAGGGGGAGTGTTATAAATAGAATTTTATTTATGGTGAATGTCTATATTTAGAGAGATTCTAGGGTTTATTACTTGGTGGCTAAGTCACCCTCTCCCTATAAATAGAGGGTTCTATTCTATTGTAATTCATCCCAAAATTCAATAAGAATTTCCCCTCTCTCTTTCTCTGCAATATTGTTCTTCTTCTTTTATTATTTTATAACAGACATGAAATTTTTGGACTTTCTTAAATTTTGTGAAGTTATCTGGTACTTGGTGCTCTTGAATCTTGATGCATGTTTCTCCATGTTTTAATTTTTTTGTTAAGTTATATGTTCTTTAGTAGGTTTTGCCTTGAAATTGATAATATCCAGAAAAAGATATTGTAGGTTTTGCTTAATTTTTTCGATTATGTAGTAATTTGGGCACTAGTTTTTTTTCTTTAAGTTTTAATTTATTTGTTAATTTTGTGTTATTTTGTCTGTTTAACCTCAATTTTTGCTTCTTATCAGAAAAGGTTTTTATGAGATTTGGTTAATTTTTTGTGAATATGGGGTACGTTTTATTTTAGTATCTACGTTGTACTTCAATTTTCCTGAAGTTCTAATAGAGTGTAAGTCTATATGCTAAACTAGAAATACGTGGAGTTTATTCTTTATTGTTTTACAAAATTTCAGAATTATAATTTAGGTGTTCTTGCAATCTAAACACATTTTATATATTACAGTAACTCTTACTTTAATTGAACTTCAAAGATAACTTAAATTTGATTGCCCTTCAACTGGCTCTTGGACATGTTTTTGCATTTAGTGAAGCCCATTATTCATTCTTTGTTTGAATATTATTTCAGGCTGACTCTAAGTCTTAAATATATTTTGTAGATTAATTAGTGTTAGACTGTTAGTAATCTTCTTTCTTTAGGAGAACTATATTTAATTGTTTGCTTTTACTTTATTTTTAACTCATCAATAGTACAACTATTTTCAACATAAGATCCAAATGATAAACTATTATTAAGAAGTTAGAACCTATTTAATATTTTTGCCTGTTATTAATGGCGTAGTAAGGAGATTATTTCTAAGTAGGCTAGCGTTAATCTTTTCACATATTTTGGTGATATTTTCATTTGGCTAGAAAATTGCAAGTCAACTAATTAAGAAGATGTCGTTCGTGCCTTTTCTTAAACTGAAATTTAAATATAGTATGTGGATAACTCAGTAAGGCATCTAAGAACTTTTGTGCATAATTTTATGTTTTACTGGGTTAGCTAAATAAAATCAGTAACCATTTTTAAAAACAAAAATACCTCATTTAATTTTTATTTTAAACTCAAATATATCTTTTAACTATACTGTAATTTCAAAAAGTTTGTATTATTGGGTACACGCGCAACGCGCAAACTCAAATATATTTTCTAGTATATACCCAAAAACTAGTATATATTACTTCTTATATATATATATATATATAAGAAGTAAGTCGAAAGTCGAAGTTCCAGAGTGTGTGAATTAACAAAATATCCTTCACAAATTAAACAACCTTTTTTTACCCTTTGATCATGCATTGTTCCTTCAATACTATTGTACAAAAATGTAAAAACAAAAACTAATAATTCTTAATAAATCTAATGGACATTCATTGTATATTACATCTGCGATGTATTTATATACTTGCTTTCGGTGATTATATATAATTTCTATATTAGCTTCTTAGGAGTTACAACTGTGATGACTGTTTGGTTAGACTTTTTAGAAAGTTGAAATGTACTAAATTTGATATATTTAACACTTATTATTCACATCAAAATATTCCCTTAAGTTACACTTGAATTGCTATTGCAAATAAATTCTTAGGAATTTTGACCATTCAAAAAAATGAAACAACATTATTACCTTATAAAAGAACAAACTTGTGGTTTCCTTTCCCAATGTATTCTTTGTATAGCCTCGCAAAATTTTGTAAGTTTTTAAGACTTTAAAGTACGCCAACAACAACTAGAAGTAATATTTTGTATGGTAAAAGAGGCTATGCGACTAGCACAAAATTAAAATTACATGGACATGATAAAAAGTGTAAAACGTATTTGAAAGTAATTTAAGGTCTAAGAAAAGCCATATAACCAAGCTAAGTTAGAAATTACGCAATGGACTAAAGTTTCAAATGAGTTTGCACAAGACCTAACTTCAGACGAGAATAACTCCTAAGACTACAAACTATTTGTCAATTCGAGCTCTCTACAAAATGTTATGACCATTTTACCGAACACTATCTAAACTACGCACCCAACTGTGTTACAGCGCAGATGAGAAAGTTTGCTGCCTTGCCTGTGCGCTCACTTGTCCGGTTGATCTGCAGCGCACTCGAAAAGACTATAAATAACCCTAAGGTCGGCATGAGAGAGTGGGAAATTCATTTTGAGTTAGGGTTTTGTTCTAACAAGGGAGTTTCAGCCAAGATATCTTTTGGTGTCACGACCCAAAACTCCACCAATTCACGATGGCATCTAACCCAACCCGCTAGGCAAGTCAAATAGTATAAGTTACTACTACAATGAGAAATCATCAATATATTAATAAAAATGCAACAAAATTCAATACAACTACCCAAGGACTAGTAGTACAAGTCATGAGCTACTATGATTTAGATTTACAAAAACTAAGATAAAGAATAAATATATATCTGTTTGAAGTTTACATAAACAGAAATAAAATCCTAAGCTACCATGAACAAGAGATAACTTGAGTCTGGAATACTAGGACGTCTTCAATGCAAGACTTCGTCTCCCACGGCTACTCAGTTCCAGAATCTGCACGCAAGGTGCAGAAGTGTAATATGAGTACAACTGACCCCATGTACTCCGTAAGTATATTGACTAACCTCAGAGAAATCGTCACAAGATTTTTAAGTTAAAAAATACTCACTTGCTTAACTTGTGCAGCTCAATAATAGGCATAATACAGAGACAATATTCGAAAAAGGCAATTACAGAATAAAAATATCAACAGCCAAGGCATACAAGTGGACAGGGTAATAAAGCAACTATACCAGTTAAACATGTTCAACAAATACAACTTATACCAATCCCACTCACAAAGAGATATGCACAATAATGTGTGCTCCAATACAAGTCTGTAACATATGCCTTGCATGATCCGATTCCGTATCAATTGCCGAATAACACATTTAAGAGAATTTTACGATGCGTCAATGCATGATGGAAATTTTCTTTTTACATCAATCTGTTACGCTACTAGCAACTCAACAAAATATGAGATATCAACTCAACATAAGTAATTCCATCTTGACAACCAAATCGTCAAATAACAACAGAAGCATAGACTAACATGTTAGATGTCACATAAAAACTTGTAAAATGCACGACAAGTCATAATTAATTAACTTGCACATTCAAGGTAACACCCATTTTTAACAAGTAATCAAATAGAAACACAAATATATGGCACCTCGTGCCCACATTTCTATCACAATAGAAAAATCCACCTTTATCACTATGGCCTAACACAATCACAATATCCAACCGTATTGCGTTGCCCTGACACAATCATAATATCCAACCATATCGCTACGCCCTGAGAAAATCATATCCAACAGTATCTCTCCGTCATGAAAGAATCGCAATATACAACCATATCATTGCGCTCTGACAAAATCACAATATCTAACCGTATTGCTTCGTTCTGGAAAATTCACAATATTCAACTGTATTGCTCCGCCCTAACAAAATTGCAATATCTAACCGTATCCCTCGGCCCAACCTATCCACATGTGCCACAATCACAATAATGCAAAATAACAAATCATCATCAAGAAGCATACCCTCATAGCTCATCAATAAAGTGCACAAAGATATAATCAACAAAAGTACGGATGTGATTCAACGTATAAAACATGACTACAACAAAATCAGATATAGCAACCAAATTCAAGTAGTCATACAAATGATCATATATGTATCACAGAGTGCACACGTACCAATCAAGGCACAACACAAGAACAAGTACGAATGTGTGTTCATAACATACATGTATCTACCTCCGAGGCAAGCTTAGCATAAACCTCAAGATTAGTTCATCATGTTCTAACTAAGACACAATAGTCTCATCATTAGCTCTAAACTGATTTTATTATGCTCACGTAGTCAATTAATTGAATAATACATAAAATCAAATAGAATACCCAAACAACGCATGGAATAATCTAAATCTACCCCGAGTATAAATACGCATGGTACATGTATATACACTCATCACCTCATATATACATCTCCCCAACATGTAGCAAACAATATCAATTACATAGGAAAAATTTGCTCAACCAAAGCTAGGCAAGACACTTATCTCAAACAAGCCAAAGTATTAATCTAAAAATGCCTTCCCGCGCGAATCAACCTCCAAAGGCTTGAATCTAGCTAAAAACTCAATAACATCAAATACGACTATAGAAATCAATTTCAAATAATAATGTTTCAATCATTATCAAATATCAAAAGTCAACCAACAAGTCAACCCGGGCCACCTCCCCCGGAACCTCACAAAACAAATCACAAATACAGATCATCAATTCGAAAACAAGTCCAACCATACAAGTTTCATCCAAAAATGACTCTGAATCGATATTCAACACCCATTTATTCACTTTAGAAGAGTTTTACCAAAGCCCCTAATTTTCTCTTTTATATTCACCACACGAATACCAAAATCAAAGATAGAATCATGAATAATAATCAAATCCGAGTCAAGAACACTTATTCGATCCAAGTGGGTGAAAATAGCCTAAAAATACCTCAATCCGAGCTCCCAATCTCAAAATGTGATAAAATGAGCAAAACCCTTGAACATAAAAACTTATAGATCTGTTCCAAGAGTACCCTTCGCGATCATGGGCAAAAGCATCGTGATCGCGAAGCACAAAATCACTGTCGCCCTTAGAGCCAGCTATGGGATCGTGCTAGACCACTCGCGATTGCGGAAGACAATCAGCTTCAACCTCGCGAATGTAGACAATCAACGCGAACGCGAGAGCCAACAATACCACTGCTCAACTCAGACCCTACGCGAATGCACTACATCCACTTTCAGACAACAACGTGATTGCGTTCCTTTTTCATGAACGTACAGAACAAAGTGTGCCTACCAGCTTTTCCTTCTTCGCGATCACGAGACAGCTCTGCAATCGCGAAGCACTGGTTCTTACTAGAAAACCAGCAGTTCAACACCAAATGTAAATGGTCTGAAACCAACCCGAAACACACTCAAGTCCCACGGGACTCAGACCATTCATACCAACAAGTCCAAATACAGTATCCAAACTTATCCAAAGGCTCAAAATACCACAAATAACATCCAAACTACAAATCAAAGGCAAAATCGCTCTCTTAATTTTCAAACATTCAAACTTCGCCGAACTTATCCGAATCACACTTAGACATTTCGGATTACAACCAAACTTTGTACACAAGTTCCAAATGACAAACAAATCTATTACAGTTCCCAAAAAATCAATTCGAGTCAGATAACATCAACGTTAACCCCGGTCATAGTTATGAACTTTCTAAACCTTCAAATTGTCAACTTACGACAAAAAAGCCAAATCATCCTAGGAACCTACAAATACAAATTCGGACATACGCCTAAGTCCAAAATTACCGTACGTACCTATTGGAACTATCAAAATATGAATCTGATGTTGTTTACTCACAAGCCAAAACGTAGTCAACTCTTCCAACTTAAAGCTTCTAAGTTGACAATTACCCTTAACAATCCCAAACTTCTCGAAAATCAAAATTAACCATGCACGCAAGTTGTAATACATCATATGAAGCTACTCGAGACCTCAAACCACCGAACGGAATGCTAATGCTTAAAACGATCGATCTGATCGGATCAAACGGAATGCTAATCTTGAAATCCCTAGATTCCTTTCGAAATCTTCAAAGAGGTCAAGAATACCTCAAAGCTGGTGTGAAGACCTGATTGTTTTACTTTTACAAGTCTGAATCATGTTCTGAGACTTCTAGTAGCTCGGGGTAGCTATTTGAGACTTATCTGCAAAATTTGGTTAAATTTCGAGGTGGTTCGGGTGAGTTTAGAACGCATTCTGTATAAATAGTATTTTCTTACATAAATTAAGAACCTGACCCTTTATTTTGTGCAAATGTTGTCGACATGGTAATTTGATCATATAGTTAGGTTTGTATCATTATCTTTGACTCTGAAAAGCCAATTTCGTCTAATTTCGAGCCATTTGATATGTTTAGGAAAAGTAAAAGTACAACAAATGAGTGCAATACTTTTATTCCACAATTATTAAAATTCAGATTTATCCCAACTATATTATAAAAGGAAATCTTAGCGTAACTCCTCATTTTTGTTGGAGATTTTTAGAGCATAGCTTGTGGGAAAAAGGTTACAAACATTAGGGAACAATGAGAAATATTAGGCAACATTTTCACACATTCTTTGATTATTATAACATATTTAGATCATGAATCTAATATCAAAATCGTAGGATTTTGGTAGGTTTTTGCCTTGGGGCTAAATTTGGGGAAATGCTCAATTGACTATTTATTTCTAATCAAAATCAGATTTTGACTATGAATTTAAAATCATTGATTTGTGAACTTCCTGAGAAAATTATTTAAATTTCGAGCTTGTGGACCAGATGGTGATTTTACCCTATATTGGAAAATGAGTCAAACCTCCGTATATGCATCGTTTCTCATAAAGATTTGACTTTGAGCATACATACGGATTTCTCTAGCTGAGGACTATCCGTTGGAATGTGTTTAGGCAGATTTTGGCCGGGATGACCGGAAGTTGGCCCGAGCGATCAAAGTCAATCTTTAACCAAGATCCCAAAATTCAAAAAGTGATTTTTATAATGCTTTGGATCGTTCTGATCATCATTTTGGATAGATTGAGTGCATATAGACTCTCGTTTGATTAGTACTGGATTTGGAAGGCATTTGAGGATCGAATACTAAGTAGGGGATGCTTAACCTTGCTATGTTTGGTTTTCACTACTTGCATGCTATGTGGCTCTACCTGGCCTATATGTTGGGATGATTGTACCCTCAGATAGAGAAGCAGGCACTATTCCCTTTGTGATGCATATAGAACTTGTTCCTATGTATATCTCGGGACATACCTATAGTAAGACATAGAGTTTGGCATTCGGTATATGGATATGGTATTTGGGAGAGAGTGATAAAGTGAAGGTTGGATCGGCACCACCACTCCTTTGAGAATAAAGTGCAGGTTGGTCTAGCACCGTTCTCAGCCACCACCGAATAGAGTGCAGGCTGGTCCAACACCGTTCATTACCCGTAGTTATAGAATGTAGGTTGGTCCAGCACCATCACAATTGACCCTAGGGCTGTACGGGCTTGAGTACTAGAAGGTGTATGTTATTTCTGACTTGGTGTTATATTTTTAGAGCTATAGTATATTTTGCACTCTTGTTATTCGTGTTTATTATTTGTGCTTGTATTTTCTAAATCTTGTCTTAGGGGTATAGCTTGGAGCGGCTGAACCTACTGGGTTATATATCTTGTATATATATCTTATTCCCTTACTTTCATATTATTTTTCAAATACCGTTGTTGCTCTTTTACCGAATACCGTGGACGCTTAGCATCTTCTTCTATTTCTATTATAGTACCTAAGGAGGTGAGCTGTAACTTGTTCGTGGGGCCGCCAGCTATCTTTATTCAACTTTATATTTATTTTTAATGGATATTGTATTATTCGACATTTCCAAATAGTGTTTGTATTATGAAATAAACAATTGTTTGTTATTCGGTAGTAGTTGCTCATGATGTTGTACTACCAGTTCTTGGAGGTTGTTGTAGCATTTCAGTATTGTTTCAGATGTTTATGGCTTATGACCATTAAATTTATAAGATATTATTATGTTTTTGTGTACCCTATGTGTTGCCTCCCCTAGCTGGCGGTGTTAGGTGCCATCACGACCTCGGTGGGATTTGGGTCATGACAAAGTGGATCAGTGCTCTAGGTTCACAGGTTCTATGAGTCATGAGAAAATATCTAGTATACTCATGCAGATCGGTAGGATGACGTCCATACTTATCTTTGAGAGGATATGGGACATCTACGAAACTTCTCTTTCATTCCTTATCGTGTGACATTATTTCATCCTGAAGTCTAAACCTTTTGCTTTCTACAATTCATTTGTATGTGATGTTTAGAATGTGTTTTCAGTTGGGCACCGCCAGCTTGTGATGATATCATGGATAAGGTGTGAGGTTTGGAAGTAATTTTCAACACTAGTCCCTAAATGGAAGCTTTAAGTTGGAAGATTAGATAAATGTTTGACTTTTGGGTAGACGGGCATGGAATCTGTCACGGCGCAAAATCCCATCAAGTCGTGATGAAACCAACCCCAACCTTCTAGGCAAGCCAAATAGAATAAGTTACAACTATAATGAGAAATCATTAGTAAAAATAAATAAAACTACAAAAGAATTCAATATATAACTATCCCCAGGACTAGTAGTACAAGTCATGAGCCACTAAGATTTAGATTTACAAGACTGATATGAAGAATATACAACATGTTTTTGAAGTTTATATAAACAGAAATAGAGTCCTAAACTACCATGAACAAGAGGTAGTTGAATCTGGAACACTGGTACATCTTCAATTCTAGCCTTAGTTCTCCACAGCAGCTCAGCTCAAAAAATTGCGTGCAAGGTGCAGAAGTGTAGTATGAGTACAACCGAACCCATGTACTCAGTAAGTATCTTAACTAACTTTCGTAAAGTAGTGACGAAGTTTTTAAGTCATAAAGATACTCACTTTGAATAACATGTGCAACTCAATAATTAGTACAATATAGAGGAGTATCCAGAAAAGATAACCACGAAATAAAGGATATTTAGTAGTAAAGGTTCACAACTGGGGTAGGAGTAGTAAGCAAACTCTCCCAATTAAATAGATCAAGCAAATACAACTTGCACCAACCCCGCTCACAAAGAGACATGCAACAAGTAATGTGTGTGATCAAATACACATACATGACTATAGATCCTATACACCACATGATCTAATTATTTATTAATTGCCACATAACATGTTTGTGAGACCATTACCAAAATCGAATACATCAATGCATGATGATGACTTTCTTTTCACATCAATCTGATACGCTACCATGAACTTAACAAACATGAGATGTCAACTCAACATAGTTAATTCCATCTTGACAACCAAATCGTCAAATAATAACGGAGGCATAGGATAGCTTGTTAGATGCAACCTAAAAATTTGTAAAATGTATGACAAAATATAAGTAATGCCACCCTTATACTGCCATATGAACATCGTCAGTAGCGAAATTCCACCCTTATACTCCACACAAGATCAATAGTGAAATGCACCCTTATACTCCACACAAGATCAACATTGAAATGCCACCCTTATACTCTACACAACATCAATAGTGAAATGCCACCCTTATATTCCGCACATCATAATATATCGTAACAATCGTTGTACCACAATCCGCATGTACGCCATCAAGAGAGAAACATGAGAGGGTGACCTTAAGAGGATGGATCTGTATCCATACACTGCAAAGTATAAAGCCTCGTGCATAACAATAGGCATACGACAAAGACCTTTTTCCCTAACAATAACAATATCATCACAACTGCACGATAAAGACCTCGTGCCACGACAATAGGCGCATGGCAAAAACCTTGTGCCATCACCTCAGTCCATCACCTCATGTTGGAGGCCATTCTTGAAATAAGGAGAAGCAAAACTTGGCACTCGAAGACTTGTAACAAGTACTAACTCAAAATGGAGAATATCGCACCATAGAAGATCAAATAAAATCACTAGTTGAGGATCATAATGCTCACCTACTTGAGAGTATGGAAAGAGGTCAAGAAAAGTCCAACTTCGAGGTAGAAAGTGAGCTTTATTTTGAGGAATTAAGAATTGAATATCCGCCAACTGACTCCATACTTGTTGGTGATGTCATAAAAAATGGAATTAGATTCAAACGGCGTAATTGAGCATATGGTATAACTTGACTCTAGTTTGGGGGTTAAAGAGTATGTCAAAATCAAGGCTAGCTGTCACATTCCAAGCATTTTTCAACATTGGAGTTGCGTAGTGATATGAAAATTGAACTATTCGAGTCAATGATAGATTGAGAAAAGGAAAGGCAAGGACCATACATTTTATAATTTGAAGGTGCAAGAAGACAAAAAGGTATTTCTCACATGAAATCCAAGAAATGCAAAATGATACAAATGGTATT
Organism: Nicotiana attenuata; assembly: GCF_001879085.1. Taxonomy (NCBI): domain Eukaryota; kingdom Viridiplantae; phylum Streptophyta; class Magnoliopsida; order Solanales; family Solanaceae; genus Nicotiana; species Nicotiana attenuata. Next base: position 123,621 of record NW_017673103.1, on the reverse strand, counting down.
GGGCTTGATTATATACTTATCACTCCCCGTTGCTCATGGTCACAAGCATGATTTCTAGTTTTATGCCCAATTTATATCCTCCAAGTAGAGAGAAAAGTGCTAACGTTGACTTGCGTAGTGCCACGACGTTAAATATGGCACTTGGTGGGAGGCAACCCATCGTTTTCAAATATTTTTGTTATTGTTTTTGTAGAATATTTTGATGTGTGTTTGTCTTAGAGTGCAACGAAAGTGAAGAATAGAGTGGCTAAGCTTCAGTTGTTTTTTTGTGGCCAAAAATGCGATCGCATAATTATTTTGCGGGCCGCATATTGGTCGCGAACGGTCAGAAGTTCGTAAGCAAAAGTCACTCAAAATGCGGTCGAAGGACAATTTTGCAAACCACATAACATTTATGCGATTGAAAATGCGATCGCACATTGGCCAAGCACATATCATCGTTTTTCTTAAAAACGTTATGTCGTTTTTGAGTTTCTTCTTTAGAATAGCTTAGTATATTATTTTTGACTAATCTGCCAAGTTTCACAATTTTTTGAGTTGATTTGAGCAGGTCGAGTGCTCGGAGATCCAAAAACCAGTGGCTAAAGAAAATTGTAGAACCTCGCAATCGCAGAAAAGGCACTGCGTTCACGCAGAACAAAATATTTCCTATCTCTACACGATCGCAGAGTACAAACCGCGGTCGCGACTGTTTGGGAAAAGTCTGTTCTACGCGAATGCATGTTTCAAAAGGCGATCGCGATCAACATGTAAGTTCCCAACGATTAAAAACACTGAAAATCAAAAAAAGCCCATATCTAACCAAACATAAAGAATGCCCTTACTCTCCTAATCCAAAATCATCTCCAATTCTCCTCTTGCTTCAATTCCATTACATTCTTTACTCATCAATCTCAAGGTATGTGAATTTCTCAACTCTCACTTTCTCCAATTCTTGTTGTGAAATAGTTGAAAGGCAGCCATGTTTTCAAAGTTTTAGGGCTTAAGTTTTAACTTTCAAATGAGAATTTTGTGTGCTTTGCATGCTTGCTTGCTGGGTGAGATTGGTTAAAAGTTTGAGTGTTTAAATATGTGAAATATTATGGGAAGGATTCAAGCTTGAATGTTATGAAATTTGTATGAAAATGATACCCTCCTAGTGTTTGTTGAAGTGCCTGAAAGAACAGTTACTAGGCGAGGAAGAAGACTTTCGCGATCGCGATACCCAATTCGGGGATAGTGTAGGTCTAATTCCGCTGAGATTGAAAATTGCCCATCGTGATCACAGATTCCTTCCTGTGATTGCATAGCTTTAAGTCTGCTGAAAACCAAAATGATCTTCATGATCGCCTGCCCATTTCCGCGATCGCGATTCAATAGTTCCCATGCAGCAAAACAGTAATTGTGCAACTTCTAATCCTAATGGTTTTTGATCTATTTCTTTGGGCTCAATACCTCCTAATGCAATGCTTTAAGTGTCCATACAGGTGTTTAACATGTTTAATTGTTGCGGCCAAACTCACTAACGCAAGTGCACGCGGTCGTCAAGTAATAAAGCGACTAAAAATCGGATGTCGAACCCACGAGGACTTGTGATTAACTATAACTAAATTAGACTATCTTAATTATCTAAACAAGAATTAAACCTAGAAATATTTGATTCTAAACTAATTAAATTAAGAAATATAAATAATGAACTTTGAACAGAGAAAGATCAGATTTTTATGATATCAATGTAATGAAAACGATTTAGGGTTATGGGCTATCTAACGTTCCTATTGTATTCTTCAATTGAATTGACTAACTAATTTATCTAGTTTATTGGTTGACAGGGTTAATATTGCTCATAAGAATCTGTCGAGTTCTTACTCACCTATTCAAGCTAACCTAACGCCTATATGTCTATGGAGTTGGAATCAACAAGAACGCATTTATAATTTCTGTAAATCAACCAAGCAAGGCAATTAGGTATATGTCTATCCTAACCGCGAATCGTTCCTTGATGCCCAGGTTCAAGAACTTGCTCTACTCAAGTCTATATGCAATGTAGAATTCCCACTTTCGAGTTCAACTCTAGATTCGTAGATAGTATTCAATTGGTGATCAAGCAATCAAATAATTAAGTGCAGGATTGAATAAATAAACCAATATGATAAACTAAGAAATCAAAATCAATATCTGAATAACAATAGTCATGAAAGAACCACAACCCTAGAACGTGAAGTTTAGCTCCACATAGACATGGTAGCAAAACAACAAACCACACAAAGAAACATAAAAATTACTAAGTTTAGTGGAAGAAAAGATGGAATTTGATGAATTCCGGCCTCCACGGCGTCTCTATGCTTGTGTTTTCCTCTCAAAAATGTCCTCCTCCCTCTAAAATAGGTTTAGGACCCCTTTTATACAAGTTGAAAAAGTGTAGGGCTGAAATAACCTTGTCCCGAGCAAAATAGGAAAAATCCCGTAATGGAGGTCCAGGCCAGCGCGTCACGCTGGACCTGGCGCATAAACCAGTGAGCCTACCACCTAACTTTTGCATTCTTCACGTTGCAAGCCTTTCATAATTCAAATACCACTTAGTCTCTTTAAACCACGTTATTAGTTGCTTCTTCATGCTACTTGGAATATTTCCAGCCAATTCAATACTTTACTTAAAAGCAATCACCGTCAAAGTCACGTCATGCATAGAACTTTAACCAAAGTTTTCTCCCATTTGAATCCAGAATTTTCCTAATTCACCAAAATTCACGTAATTAGTATGTTTTTCATAATTGAAGAATATTGGATATATTCAATATGAAATACAACTAAAAAGTGGTAAAAATATGAGTAAATTAATATTAAAATATACACAAGTAAGTCCAACATCAGCACCCCACACTTAAATCTTATACTCGTCCTCGAGTCAACCAACAAATAACCTATTTTTGAGCACTCTACACCAATGACCATCGTTGATAGCAACAATTAAAATCTAGCATATGCAATCACCACACACTTCCCTTTAACTTATGCCATACTTCAAAAATATTCAGACAAAGACAACATGCTGATAACAATCCTAGCCTCACAAACCAACTCAATGTCACAATGTACTCGTGGCCTGAACACTCAACATCGTAGAGAAATCTAATAATATTACCTATTCCTCGTGAAGCCATGTGCCCTCACAAGAACAAGAGAATACGTTGAACCCACACAATAAAATCTCATGATCAAATATAGTTTAAGGACTCATATATATATCAAAAAAATCTCTCACTCTCACAAAAAAAGTCGCATGCATGCACTTGGTACCATAGGCTTGCCCATAATTTAAATCTCTACTAATGTAGGCTCACTCGATCTAAAGTCAATTAGGACTTTTTCATGATTGTAATGTGGGCTAAGGGACGGGTAGGGTATACTTAGGAATAGTGACTAACCCTCATAAGCACTTTAACACATCACATAATCAACTTTAAGCGCAAATTCTTCAATCCACATCACTTTCACAAACAATATCACCCCAAAAATGCTCCCTTCTTCTTTAAGCACTACATTAATTCATACCCACTAGCAAGAACAAGAAAATAATTTATTCATCTTTATTTTTCTTTTTCTTTTTTTTTTTCAGATTATTCTTTTTTTTCAATTTTCGCTAGTGGTGTATTATTTTTCAAAACAAGTGCACCTTTCTTCCTTTTATTGGTTCCACTCAAAAGCCACCACACACTTAGTTCCTTCTTACTTCTTTTAGCGCTCATCTCACAATTAAAGTGCTTTAAGAGGAAAAAGGATCAAAACAATGCCAATTAAGAATAAAAAGGGTATAGGCTTGTAATGTGGGTGCCAAATAAAAGTATATAGGCTCAAAAGGGTTAACTAGGGATATATTTTATTTGTAATAAGCAATCACGCTAAAAAAGATCAAAATTTCTCGTAATGGAGGTCCAGGCCAGCGCGTCGCGCTGGACCTGGCACACAACCAGTGAGCCTGCCGCCTAACTTTTGCATTCCTCACGTTGCAAGCCTTTCATAATTCAAATGCCACTTAGTCTCTTCAAACCACGTTATTAGTTGCTTCTTCATGCTACTTGGAATATTTCCAGCCAAGTCAATCCATTACTTAAAAACAATCACCGTCAAAGTCACGTCATGCACAGAACTTCAACCAAAGTTTTCTCCCATTTTAATCCAGAATTTTCCTAATTCACCAAAATTCACGTAATTAGTATGTTTTTTATAATTGAAAAATATTGGATATATTCAATATGAAATAAAACTAAAAAGTGGTAAAAATATGAGTAAATTAATATTAAAATATAAACAAGTAAGCCCAACATCACCACCCCACACTTAAATCTTTTGCTCGTCCTCGAGTCAACCAACAAATAATCTATTTTTGAGCACTCTACACCAATGACCATGGTTGATAGCAACAATTAAAATCTAGCATATGCAATCACCACACACTTCCCTTTAACTTATGCCATACTTCAAAAATATTCAGACAAAGACAACATGCTGATAACAATCCTAGCCTCACAAACCAACTCAAAGTCACAATGTACTCGTGGCCTGAACACTCAACATCGTAGAGAAATCTAATAATATTACCTGTTCCTCATGAAGCCATGTGCCCTCACAAGAACAAGAGAATACGTTGAACCCACACAATCAAATCTCATGATCAAATATAGTTTAAGGACTCATATATATATCAATAAAATCTCTCACTCTCACAAAAAAAGTCACATGCATGCACTTGGTACCATAGGCTTGCCCATAATGTAAATCTCTACTAATGTAGGCTCACTCGATCTAAAGTCAATTAGGACTTTTCATGATTGTAATATGGGCTAAGGGACGGGTAGGGTATACTTAGGAATAGTGACTAACCCTCATAAGCACTTTAACACATCACATAATCAACTTTAAGCGCAAATTCTTCAATCCACATCACTTTCACAAACAATATCACCCCAAAAATGCTCCCTTCTTCTTTAAGCACTACATTAATTCATAACCACTAGCAAGAACAAGACAATAATTTATTCATCTTTCTTTTTCTTTTTCTTTTTTTTTCTTCAGATTATTCTTTTTTTTCAATTTCCGCTAGTGGTGTATTATTTTTCAAAACAAGTGCACCTTTCTTCCTTTTATTGGTTCCACTCAAAAGCCACCACACACTTAGTTCCTTCTTACTTCTTTTAGCGTTCATCTCACAGTTAAAGTGCTTTATGAGGAAAAAGAATCAAAACAATGTCAATTAAGAATAAAAAGGGTATAGGCTTGTAATGTGGGTGACAAATAAAAGTATATAGGCTCAAAAGGGTTAACTAGGGATATATTTTATTTGTAATAAGCAATTACGCTAAAAAAGATCAAAGAAAGCCTAAAATTATTTTTCAAACCGAGCATCACCTAAAATTTCGCGTCAACTCACATACCGGGAAAGTTCTAGACACAAGTACAATACATGGACTACACAAAAACCTCACCACACATAGCACATGACTCACTAAGGACGGTCCCATTCCCACTCTCAAACAATGCAAGTATTCACGGAGCCATGAGATATTAAGCATTAAGCACAAAGTGAACACAAGTCAAAAAAACGAGAAATAGTCGTCACAAAACATGCTATCCAATGTATAAAGGCATCAAGACTAATATCAAAATATAGGAAAGATACTACACATGCCAAAGCCTAAATATGTTACTATCAAACAAGTCAAGGCGCCTAGGAATCTCATCTTTCTTCCTCCATTTATTCCCTAAATTCTATCTACTCTAAAAAAAAAAAAACTACCCGGTTCAAATTACATCCCATGGAAAAGAACCGATGCACAAAGAGAAACCACTGGGGATTATTACTACCTAAAGAAAGCTAAAAGACATATTTTTGGATTTTTGTTTAGACTTTAATCCCTCAAGAAAAGTGTCCACAAAATCCATTGTCGGGAAAAGTCCAAATTTTCTACTTTTTTTTAATTTTTGTTTTTTTTTAAATATTATTTTTTTTCTTTACATAAAATCTACTACACTAAGAAAGAATACTACAACTAACCTAGGATAGACCAAAAAATTATCCAAACAATCTCCTCACCCCACACTTAAAATTGTGCAATGTCCTCAATGCACACTGTAAATAACAAGAGGGTGAAAGAGACTCCCTGGTAGGCCAAAGGCCGAAGCATTAGCAGCTCACAGGATACTCAGACTTCTCCCAGGTACGGTCCTTTGTGCGGGCACCCCAAACTTAGTTCCAACCACATGTCTCACGGGATACTCAGACTTCTCCCAGGTTCGATCCTTTGTGCGGGCACCCCACACTTAGTTCTAACCACATGTCTCACTTTTGCATACTTCCTATGGCTTTGCTCCCTATGCTCAAAATCCTACAAAATAAAACAACACTACAAAAATAATACAATAAGAAAAAAATTCAAAAATAAAAGAAAGCAGTAAAGCTGGGTTGCCTCCCAATAAGCGCCTAATTTAACGTCGCGGCACGACGTGAACCACTTTTTTGCCTCCCTTGAACTTATAAATTGTACCCCTAACATGGCATCCAGTCTACGGCTATGCTCCAGTGGTGGGGCTACAATGATAACAAGGCCAAGTAATAATTTTTTCACTCTGCACTTCTTGGCCTTTAGATGAGGAATGTAATTTTTGTTTTTTAGCACAACAAATTCAAGAATATAGGCACTCTCATCCTCACTCTTTGACTCCCTCATAGGATCAGATGGCTCGATTACTATCTTACTATCTAAACACAATGTGGAAAAATGATTGGAATGAGGTCTAATGCGCCCTAACTCATGAATCTTACTACTATTTGCATCCCTATATTTACACACACTCAAGTCTCCCAAGGTAATGTTATCTACTCCCTCATATGAATCTAGATCACTCTTCTCAACATTGCCATCCTCAAGATAAATATAGTCTAATGATTGGTATTCTCGTTTTAGCTCCTCAATTTCGTCTAGAAGATTTTTCTCGGCTTCACACAACTCATCATTAAATTGTTGGGCGTTACACGCATCAACCTTCGCATTCAAATCTGCATCTAAGTTATGCACAACCAAGCTAATGTTATCAATTTTATGTGCAAGATCATCTCTCTCCTTAGACCAATCATTCACCAACGTTGTTAGAAGACAACGTCGTTCTGCATATTCGCCTAATCGAGAATATTCATTCCAATACCAACCCTTACTCCCATATTCAAATTCAGATCTCTCAGAGTTCAAGTCATGACAAGCCCAAAAAGACGGGCCATAAAAGTCTTCTGTCAACCATGCTTCTTCATCAATAACCTTACCTCCGGATATTTCATCCCCAGATGTTATGTTGAGAGAACTAGAAACACACTAAGAGAACGATCAAAATTGTTATAAAAATAAAAATATTTACAAAAAGAGAAGAAAAAAAATCAAAACTTGTATAGATAAAAGTAAAAGTCTAATATAGAAAAATAGCTAATTTCTAAGTCCCCGGCAACGGCGCCAAAAACTTGTTGCGGCCAAACGCACTAACACAAGTTCACGCGGTCGTCAAGTAATAAAGTGACTAAAAGTCGGATGTCGAACCCACGAGGACTTGTGATTAACTATAACTAAATTAGACTATCTTAATTATCTAAACAAGAATTAAACCTAAAAATATTTGATTCTAAACTAATTAAATTAAGAAATATAAATAAATAACTTTGAACAGAGAAAGATCAGATTTTTATGATATCAATGTAATGAAAACGATCTAGGGTTATGGGCTATCTAACATTTCTATTGTATTCTTCAATTGAATTGACTAACTAATTTATCTAGTTTATTGGCTGACAGGGTTAATATTGCTCATAAGAATCTGTCGAGTTCTTACTCGCCTATTCAAGCTAACCTAACGCCTATATGTCTATGGAGTTGGAATCAACAAGAACACATTTATAATTCCTGTAAATCAACCAAGCAAGGCAATTAGGTATATGTCTATCCTAACCGCGAATCGTTCCCCGATGCCCAGGTTCAAGAACTTGCTCTACTCAAGCCTATATGCAATCTAGAATTCCCACTTTCGAGTTCAACTCTAGATTCTTAGATAGTATTCAATTGGTGATCAAGCAATCAAATAATTAAGTGCAGGATTGAATAAATAAAACAATATGATAAACTAAGAAATCAAAATCAATAGTCGAATAACAATAGTCATGAAAGAACCACAACCCTAGAACGTGAAGTTTAGCTCCACATAGACATGGTAGCAAAACAACAAATCATACAAAGAAACATAAAAATTACTAAGTTTAGTGGAAGAAAAGATGGAACTTGATGAATTCCGGCCTCCACGGCGGCTCTATGCTTGTGTTTTCCTCTCAAAAACGTCCTCCTCCCTCTAAAATAGGTTTAGGACCCCTTTTATACAAGTTGAAACAGTGTAGGGCTGAAATAACCTTGTCCCGGGCAGAATCGGAAAAATTCCGTAATGGAGGTCCAGGCCAGCGCGTCGCGCTGGATCTGGCGCACAAACCAGTGAGCCTGCCACCTAACTTTTGCATTCCTCACGTTGCAAGCCTTTCATAATTCAAATGCCACTGAGTCTCTTCAAACCACGTTATTAGTTGCTTCTTCATGCTACTTGGAATATTTCCAGCCAATTCAATCCTTTACTTAAAAACAATCACCGTCAAAGTCACGTCATGCATAGAACTTTAACCAAAGTTTTCTCCCATTTGAATCCAGAATTTTCCTAATTCACCAAAATTCACGTAATTAGTATGTTTTTCATAGTTGAAGAATATTGGATATATTCAATATGAAATACAACTAAAAAGTGGTAAAAATATGAGTAAATTAATATTAAAATATACACAAGTAAGCCCAACATCATTAATCTTTTTGTAGGAACTTTGAGCTTGAAAATGGCTTCGAAATCAAAGTAAAATGTAGAAGAAAATGCCAAACAAGTTGCCCAAGAGGAGTATTTTGATCGAGACATATTCCCATCACTAAGATGTTCCCACCGCTATGACAAACAGCTGAGTAGAAGCAATGGTCTAATTGGGTGAGTATGGCGTCTGATTTCATGGACTGGTTGAGGTTCAATACAGAAAATGCACTAGATGTTTTCTATATCCAGAACCTCAAGAAGAAACCCACCGAAACTTTCCGCGAGTATGCTACTCGACGGAGGTCAAAAGCGGCCAAGGTCAGGCCATCTTTGGACGAGGAACAGATGAACAAGTTCTTCATCAGAGCACAGGATCCGCAATATTATGAAAGATTGATGGTTATTGAAAACCATAAATTCTCTGATATCATCAAACTTGGGGAAAGAATCGAGGAAGGCATCAAAAGTGGGATGGTAATGAACTTTGAGGCATTACAGGCCACAAACAAGGCATTACAATCAGGCAACATATCAAAGAAGAAAGATGTTGGGGCAGTGATGGTGGCTCAAGGCCCGAAATCTCTACTCACCTATCAACACCTCCACCCACATATCAAACACCTCCACCCACATACCAATCACCACCACCTACATATCAACCATCATCTCCCAGATATTGCCAACCAGCCACTGTCAATCATACCTATAACTCCCAACCATCTCATTTCCAGTCACCTCCGACTCGCCAAAATTATCCAAGACCACGACCTAATTTTGATCGCAAGCCGCCCAGACAATACACCGCTATCGCTGAACCCATTGACCAGCTGTATGAAAGGTTGAAAGCTGCAGGTTACGTCACTCCTGTTTCCCCTGTGGCATTAGAGAATCCATCCCAATAGGTCAATCCTAACAAAACTTGTGCGTACCATTCCGGTATGAAGGGGCACACCACTGACGAGTGTCGAGCATTGAAAGATAAGATCCAGACATTGATTGACAACAAGGTCATACAGGCAAAGGAAGCCACACCCAATGTTCGCAACAACCCTCTCCCTGATCATAGTAGTGGTGGTGTACATGTGATAGAGACGAACGAAGAATGGGACCCTGAGGGGTCGATTGGGCTTATTCGGGAGGGCCATGACTTTAAGCCCTCAGTCACACTTACTCCTATTGTAATACAGACTCAGTCACCGATCGAGGTTGAGGTAGCCACATCAGTTCCATTTGAGGTAGAGGTGGCTCCACCCGCAGCCACCCCTGTTCCGTTTGAAGTAGAAATGGTCGCACCTTTTACAGTGACAGTATCAACCACACCTCCTTTCAATTCAAAAGCAATACCTTGGGATTATGTTGCCGAAGCTAGGCGAAAAGGAAAGGCAAAGATGGAGGAATCCGATGCCGCACAAGGAATGACTAGGACCGGAAAAGTCTATACACCTGAACACTTGGGAGGACCAAGTAAGGATGCCACTGCCAAGCAGCCTGTCATTGAAACAGGGCCAGATGACCTTTGGAGAAAAGTACAAGCAAGGGAGTATTCCGTCATTGATCATTTAAACAAAACCCCAGCTCAGATATCCATCCTGTCACTTTTGCAAAATTCAAAAGCACAGAAGAACGCTTTGATGAAGGTGTTGAGCGAAGCTTATGTGCCCAATAATATCACAAGCGGAGAAATGGCTAACATGGTGGGACAGGTGTTGGAAAGTCACAAAATCACTTTCCACGAGGATGAGTTGCCGCCTGAGGGCTTGAATCACAACAGGACACTGCACATCACAGTGCGATGCGAAGACTACTTCATTACCAAGGTCCTGATTGATGGAGGATCCAGTCTCAATATTTGCCCATTGAAAACACTGAAGAGGTTGGGCAAAGGCCTATACGAGATACGAGAAGGGACCATGAACGTGAAGGGTTTTGATGGGTCTCAAAGATCTACCATCGGAGAAATTAATCTCTGTCTGCAAATCGGGCCTACGTGGTTCGATGTCGAGTTTCAGGTGCTGGACATATCTGCATCCTACAATCTGCTGTTAGGACGACCATGGACACACGCTGCTGGGGCTATGGCATCAACCTTGCATCAGGCAGTAAAGTTTGAATTGAACCATCAGGAGGTGATCATTCATGGGGACGGCAGTAACCCTATTTACACCAGCCAAACCATCTCGGTATCGAAAACAGGAGAAGGCTAGGAGGGGAAACCTATCATCACATTGAACGTGTCAACGCCGTTGAGAAAGACAAATGGTGGAGTAGCAAAATAGAAAGCATACTGGCATGGTCTGGGTATGAACCCGGTAAAGGGCTTGGGAAGAACCTCCAGGGTATTACTAAATCGATACAACTGAAGGGTCATGGCACTACTTTTGGGCTCGGATATCAGTACACCTGGCAAGAGTATAATGATTGGTCGCCTCCATGGCACAGACTGTATTACCCTCTCGAGCAACTGGTGCCACATCTGGATCAAGCTTTTCACCAAGCTGACACAATATGGGGAACTGCAGAAGAAGAGGCATTAGCTGGGCTGAAGAATCTGTTCTTGGAAGACAAAAACATGGACTGCAGTGCAATAATTGAGGAGGAGGAGGAAGAAGGCCTCACTATTCAGACTATGGAGAAGGGAGATGTTCTCAGGAACTGGACCGCCACACCATCCCGGGCCCGCCGAGTCCCTGGGTAGCTTGGCAGATTTTATTTCTGTAGCCATTCTAGGCATTTAAGATTTTCAGTAACTTTGTTTAAAAGACTTATTTGTTTCAAAATAAATGCTCGATTCATCGAGCTGTACTTGTCCGGATGTTTTTCATTTTTAATCAAATGCATTGCTCTTTATTATTCATTATTATTTTCTACACTTTTTCTTTCTACAGCGTTATTATTACTTTTCCTGATGAACTGGTGACTGTGACATGTAATGAGGCAACGCAATATGAGGATAGTGATTCGGATGGAGAAGACGAGATACCCGAGGAAGTTGTCAGGGAGGTTAAAAACTTTGAGAATAAGCCCAAGTCCAACCTGGACGAAATCGAAGCAGTAAACTTGGGGGACGCGGAGACCGTCAAGAAGACTCGCATCAGCATTCACCTGTCACCAACAGAGAAGGAAAAATACATTCGTTTCTTAAGGGAGTATGAGGACATTTTTGCATGGTCATATGATGACATGACTGATTTGAGCACGTCCATAGTGGCTCACAAGTCACCTACCGATCCAATGTGTCCGCTAGTGAAGCAGAAACTTAGAAAATTCAAACCAGATAAGAGCCTGAAAATCAAGGAGGAGGTTACTAAGCAGATCAAAGCCAAAGTTCTCAGGGTGGTTGAGTAACCAACCTGGTTAGCTAACATTGTGCCAGTACCGAAGAAAGATGGGAAAGTCAGAGTATGTGTTGACTGTCGAGATTTAAACAGAGCAAGTCCCAAGGATGACTTCCCACTGCCAAACATACACATCATGATCGATAATTGCGCCAAGTATGAACTCCAATATTTTGTAGATTGCTTCGCGGGTTATCACCCGATCTAGATGGATGAAGAAGACGCGGAGAAAATAGCTTTTATCACACCTTGGGGGGTATACTGCTATAAGATGATGCCATTTGGCCTAAAGAATTCTGGGGCTACCTACATGAGAGCCATGACAACCATCTTCCATGACATGATACATAAAGAAATAGAGGTGTATGTGGACGACGTCATTATCAAATCCAAGAGGGTCGCATATCACATAGCAGACTTGAGAAAGTTCTTCGACAGGTTAAGGAGGTACAACTTAAAACTGAACCCCGCAAGGTGTGCATTCGGTGTTCCCGCGGGAAAGTTATTGGGATTCATTATCAGCCGTTGAGGGATCGAGCTAGATCTGTCTAAAGTCAAGGCTATTCAAGAGTTACCGCCACCTAGGAGCAAAAAGGACGTAATGAGCTTCCTGGGACGTCTCAATTATATCAGTTGCTTCATAGCACAGTCCACAATCAGATGTGAACCCATCATCAAGATGCTGAGGAAAGATGCCGAGACAAGCTGGACCGAAGATTGTCAGAAAGCTTTTGACAAAATCAAGGAATACCTGTCCACACCACCGGTCTTGGTCCCGCCAGAGCCGGGACGGCCTTTGCTACTTTATCTATCTGTATTGGATGGAGCCTTCAGATGTGTTCTGGGACAATATGGAGAGACAGGGAGAAAGGAGCAAGCCATATATTACTTGAGTAAGAAGTTCACACCTTACGAAGCACGGTACTCTCTACTGGAGCGCACTTGTTGTGCTTTGACATGGACGGCCCAAAAGTTGAGGCATTACTTTTGTGCCTATACCACATACCTCATATCCAGGATGGACCCTTTGAAGTATACATTTCAAAAACCCATGTCGACTGGAAAGTTATCCAAGTGGCAGATATTGTTGAGCGAGTTCGATATCGTCTATGTAACTCAAAAGGCGGTCAAAGGACAAGCATTGGCAGATCATCTTGCTGAAAATCCGATGGGAGGAGAATACAAACCCTTGAAAACATATTTTCCTGATGAAGAGGTGTCATTCGTAGGAGAGGACATTACCGAAGCATACGACGGTTGGAGGATGTTCTTTGACGGAGCTGCAAATTTCAAAGGAGTAGGCATTGGAGCAGTTTTGGTATCAGAAATGGGCCAACATTACCCGGTATCTGCTAAACTCAGATTTCCCTGCACCAACAATATGGCGGAGTATGAGGCTTGCATACTAGGACTCAACATGGCAATCGACATGAATATTCAGGAGCTGCTGGCCATTGATGATTCAGATTTGCTTGTGCACCAGGTACAAGGAGAGTCGGCCACCAAGAATTCCTAGATATTGCCATATCTGCACCATGTGCAGGAATTGAGAAAGAGGTTCACAAAGATAGAGTTTCGGCATGTACCCAGAATTCAGAATGAATTTGCCGATACATTGGCCACCTTGTCATCTATGATACAGCATCCGGACAAGAATTTCATTGATCCCATCCTAGTAAGAATCCATAATCAACCAGCTTACTGTGCTCACGTCGAGGAAGAAACCGATGGAAAACCTTGGTTCCATGACATCAAGGAGTATTTGGCGAAAGGAGAATATCCGGAGCATGCAAACCACACTTAGAAATGCACACTCCGGAGATTTTCCAATCACATCTTCCACAGTGGAGGAAATTTGTACAGAAGAACTCCTAATTTAGGATTTTTAAAATGTGTCAACGCAAAGGAGGCTTCTAAGCTACTCGAGGAGATACATGCTGGGACCTGCGGCCCGCATATGAATGGTTTTGTCTTAGCCAAGAAGATACGCAGGGCCGGTTACTTTTGGATGACCATGGAGACGGATTGCGTCCAGTATGTCCGCAAATGCTACCAATGTCAAGTGCACACCGATATGATAAAAGAGTCGCCAAATGAGCTCAATGCGACAAGCTTACCTTGGCCATTCGCCGCCTGGGGAATGGATGTCATCGGTCTGATTGAGCCTACTGCTTCAAACGAGCACAGATTTATTCTGGTCGCCATTGATTACTTCACAAAATGGGTAGAGGTTGCATCTTACAAAGTTGTAACCAAGAAAGTCGTCGCAGACTTTGTCAAGGATCGTATTGTTTGCCGATTCGGAGTTCCCGAATCCATTGTTACTGATAATACAGCCAATCTCAACAGCGATCTGATGAAAGCCATGTGTGAAAATTTCAAAATCAAGCACAAGAATTCCACAGCCTATAGACCTCAGATGAATGAAGTCGTAGAAGCCGCCAATAAAAACATCAAGAAGATACTAAGGAAGATGGTAGAAAACCACAAACAATGGCATGAGAAGCTACCTTTTACTCTGTTAGGATACCGCACTACAGTTCGCACATCAACCGAGGCAACTCCCTACATGTTAGTTTATGGTACCGAAGCTGTCATCCCAGTCGAGGTAGAGATTCCTTCTTTAAGAATCATATAGGAAGCCGAACTCAGCGATGTAGAATGGATAAGGAGCCGCTATGAACAATTGGCCCTTATAGATGGAAAAAGGAATAACGCAGTATGTCACGGTTAACTCTATCAGAATAGAATGTCCAGAGCTTTCAACAAAAGGGTCAAACCAAGGCAATTTGCACTAGGACAGCTGGTGCTGAATAAGATCTTCCCACATCAAGATGAAGCCAAAGGGAAATTCTCTCCCAACTGGCAAGGTCCGTACATGGTTCACAGGGTGCTGACAGGAGGAGCACTCATACTTGCAGAAATGGACGGAGAAATTTGGCCAAAACCAATCAATTCAGACGCAGTTAAAAGATATTATGCTTAGACTATTTACATTTCCTCATATGATGTAATTGAACTACGCTTGACCTGATTCCCGTTTAAGAGGGGATACGTAGGCAGCCTTATGGGTTCGGTCATATCATAATAAAATTTCCATTTTTTTCCCAAAAATTAGAAACTGGGCAGAATTTTGAGAAGGACCCTCAAAATTCCGGAGCAAGTCCAGCCAACGCCAACATATGTCAGACAATCAGAAATCGGTTAAAAAAATTGGGGTAGAATTTTGAGAAGGATTCTCAAAATTCCGAAGAAGGCTCAACAATGGTCGTTAACTGCAAACGACCGAAGGATCGTCTACCAAACTGGGGCAGAATTTTGAGGAGGAACCTCAAAGTTCTAACATGAGAAAGCTGCAATGTCTCTGAAATGTGTTACAGTCACTAGTTCATCTAAAAAATCACTTGATATATCAATATGTTTCTAATATGACTTTTTTATCAACAATTGCATATTTTTGAAAACTTTATTTCCATAACAGTCAGGTGTTACCCAGGGAAACTCGAAAAGGCCTCCGGAACGGAGCAAAGTAAGGCCAGCGGACAGAAGCACGAACCAACCTCCCCTCACAAAACTTACGATTTTTCTTTGACGGCAGGCACATCTGACGTAGCGATAGCATCCGCAAAAATATACACATAACAAGATCACTATCAATCGGACCATCAGACACCAAATATATCTCCAGGTAAGACATATACTACTCCTATTTGCTACTCGCTCTTTGTATGGGACTAAGCCCTGTCCTGCATACTTGCATGAGGCTAATCCTTGCCTCCCTATAATTGCATGAGGCTAATCCCTGCCTCCATATTTTGCATGAGGCTAATCCCTGCCTCCATATTTGCACGAGGCTAATCCCTGCCTCCATACCTGGCTACCTGTATGAGGCTAATCCCTGCCTCCATATTTGCATGAGGCTAATCCCTGCCTCCATACCTGCATGAGGCTAATCCCTGCCTCCATAATTGCATGAGGCTAATCCTTGGCTCCCTATAATTGCATGAGGCTAATCCTTGCCTCCATATTTGCATGAGGCTAATCCTTGCCTCCCTATTTGCACGAGGCTAATCCTTGCCTCCATAATTGCATGAGGCTAATCCTAGCCTCCATGTAATTGCATGAGGCTAATCCTTGCCTCCCTATAATTGCATGAGGCTAATCATTGCCTCCATATTTGCATGAGGCTAATTCTTGCCTCCCTATTTGCACGAGGCTACTCCTTGCCTCCCTATCTGCATGAGGCTAATCCTTGCCTCCCTATTTGCACGAGGCTAATCCTTGCCTCCATAATTGCATGAGGCTAATCCTTGCCTCCCTATATTTGCATAAGGCTAATCCTTGCCTCCATATTTGCATGAGGCTAATCCTTGCCTCCCTATTTGCACGAGGCTACTCCTTGCCTCCCTATCTGCATGAGGCTAATCCTTGCCTCCTATAATTTGCATGAGGTTAATCCTTGCCTCCATAATTGCATAAGGCTAATCCTTGCCTCCATATCTTGCATGAGGCTAATCCTTGCCTCCCTATCTTGCATAAGGCTAATCCTTGCTTCCATATTTGCATGAGGTTAATCCTTGCCTCCATATTTACATGAGGCTAATCACTGCCTCCATAATTGTATGAGGCTAATCCTTGCCTCCATATTTGCATGAGGGTAATCCCTGCCTCCGTAATTGCATGAGGCTAATCCTTGCCTCCCTATAATTGCATGAGGCTTATCCCTGCCTCCATATAATTGCATGAGGCTAATCCCTGCCTCCATGTTTTGCATGAGGTTAATCCCTGCCTCCATATTTGCATGAGGCTAATCCCTGCCTCTATACTTGCATGAGGCTAATCCTTGCCTCCCTATAATTGCATGAGGCTAATCCCTGCCTCCATATTTTGCATGAGGCTAATCCCTGCCTCCATACTTGCATGAGACTAATCCCTGCCTCTATACCTGCATGAGGCTAATCCCTGCCTCCATATTTGCATGAGGCTAATCCCTGCCTCCATATTTGCATGAGGCTAATCCTTGCCTCCATATCTGCATGAGGCTAATCCTTGCCTCCACATTTGCATGGGAACTAAGCATTGTCCCCTCCTTGCATAAATATCGATCTATTCCGGTACTATCTATTCGTTTTTTTTTATCGGGTTAAACGATGCCCTTCATTTCACAAGACTAAGCCTTGTCTTGTTAACATCATACTATTGCATCTCATGGGCTGAAATATCGCAAATTTGTCCAAAGGCATCATAGTCTAAAGGCATCATCCTCATAGCCGGAAGACACCATGCCATGGCCTGAGAATCTCTCAAATTTGCGTATCATTATTCAAAGGCATCATGGTTCGGAGGTACTATCTTCATGGCCCGAGGACATCATCTCATGGCCTGCGAATCCCTCACTAAACAATTCATGGCGCAGGACATCATGGTCCGAGGACGTCATCCTTAACCGTCCGAAGACAACTTTCATGGTCCAAAGGGAATCTGCATCATGTTTAAATTTTCGCACAAATATATGTCTATAGCATCTCTTATCTGCAGGTGAGCAACAAGCAACCGCTATCCTAGCAGGAGCGACCTCGCTCCAGTTCCTTCAAACTATCTCAAACTTAACCGTTGACCATAACTGCTCTTGCATCTCGTGTCCGTTCTTGTAATGACTTCATCGGTATATTCCGCCAATGAATCCAGAACTACACATGGCCTGATTCCTATAAAACTAGGGATATGTAGGCAACTCAAAGACTGGAGTCCGGCCTCTATCTTTCAAAACATCCCATTCGGTCAAATTTGGCCATCATTTCTTTACCCGAAAACTCTTTCATCCTTCCGGGGTAAAGAGGGGCAGCTATTGATACCCAATTTTTCCCATAATATTTTTAAAACTATGCTTTGGCACCAATCAGTATTTTTCATACAATTTCTGCACTTTTAAAATATTTTAATTAATTTATCCCAGCATTTTATTTATAAAACAATCACTAATTGCATCACAAAATAGTTTTATAATAATTTTTGTGGCTTAATTTTATCATTTGCATTTGTACTAAGTTTCAATTATTGCACAAATAGCCGCATTTGTATTTTTAGGATGCAATTGCAATTACTTTGCAATTATAGCCTATGCATGCATTATTACATTATTTTTACCGAAAAATAGCCTTTTTTATTTTTAAAATATTAAGTAATTACTTAAAAACATTTCCATGTGTGAAAATCATTTTTTATAATTTATTAACCATTTTTAAAAAAAATTTAGCAATTAATTACGTATTTAGCAAATAGCCCCTTTTCACCTATTAACTAGCCCAGTTTTAACCCAAAATATACCCAGCCCAAACCCAGCATCTACCCGACCCACTTCTTGCCAAATCCTGGCCGTTGATCATTTTGATCAGCGGTCCAGATTCCCCCTTCCTAAAATAAACCAACCTATACCCCTCAAACCCTAATCATTCTAACACCCTCCGCCGCCGTCACCTAATCCCCTCTTCTCTCAAATGATCTCAAGTCTAGACCATAATCCACCCTCGCTGGCACTCATCTGTGGCCATTCATGGTGGTTTCTCACCACCCCCAGGCCTCTAACGGCCTCTCCTATGCTGGTATCACCATCTCCAGGGTCCTCAAGGGACCAGGGTTAGTCTGCTTACGCCTTTGGTCTTTGCTCGCCTGTTTCAGGCTGTTCCGGTTCGATTTGAGTAAGATCTTCCTATGTCTATGGATTTCTAAGCCTGCTTCTTCACCTCTGTGTTGTTCTTCTCGAAACCCTAATTTTTACCCTTTGAACTTCTCAGATCTGTATAAGATCTGAGACGGATCGAGCCTATTTCGTATGAGTTTTACAAGAACCTTCTGATTTTCGAATGGTTTTCCATTTTTTCTAAACTAGGGTTTCCCGAAAATTTCTTTCTCCAAAACGTTTGATAATTTCGACTGTTTAATCTTCTATTTCTTATGTATTTTAACTGATTTCGCAAGGTTTGCTTTAACCCCAACTCGTTTATGCTAAAAACCCTAATTTTTTCAACATTTTGGTTTGGTTTCTAAGTTACTTATGTACCGACTTTGTCCTGTGCTTTGGTTCCGGGGATTTTTTCTTTAGCCTAATTAGATGTCTTGTGATTTTTATCCTAATGTGCCTCTATTAAGGTTCTTGGTTCGACTTCTTACCGATTCTATGTGTCTATATTCATTTTCTGCCTATTCATGGTAAACCTATATTTTCACCCTTAAATCAGTGTTGATTTGAATTCTTGATTTATCAATCTGTTTCCTGACTATTCCTTTCCTGCCTATTTGAAATTTTCTGCGGTACTTGCTGACTCTTTGCATGATTCCTTCCTTAATTAAACCCTTGACAATTGTACTCCGAAGCTCTTTATTTTTGGATTGATTTGAACTCTTTTCCTTAATAAGATCTCTCATTCATACTTCTTTACTCGCTCTGATTGAACATGTTGCCTTAATTAGTTCCTTTTATTACCGTTGGTTGATTTTTCTTAATTAAAGGAGAAAACTATGTTGAATCTTCATGTAATTGATTCTGAAATTTCTTAATTACTGATTGTTGATTTCTTTACCTTATTTGCTCTACTCTTGAGCTACTATATAAACTCTCTTTATTTTTACCTCTGCACACGAACACTAGTTCCTCTACACTCTCACACTCACAAAAGCTATCTATTCTATTCTGTTACTTGCAATTCTCACTAATCCAGCCAGCTGTAAGCCAAGGCTGGCTATTTGCACCATCTCTGCTCTATACTCTGTATTTTCTCCTTGACTGGTATGTCCTGATTCAATTCACATTCCAAAACTATGTGTTTTCTTTGTTGCTGCAATTCATTAGTTGTGATTTCCAGTTCTATTTGCTATTCTACTGTCATATGCTCAATGTGTAACCAGCATGCTTAGATTACACTGCCTAATTACTGTATCACTCAGCATGTTTAAGTTTGTTCTGTTAGAAGCTATAACTAGTATACTGTTTACCATGCCCAATCCTACTTTAGATAATTGCATGAATCCTATTTGTTCACTAGTATGTCCAAGCTGCATTGTTTGTTTACGGTCTCACCCAGCATGTCTAAATTATGCTTGTTCTATATGTGATTAGTATTTCTAAAACTTTGAATGCTTCATGAAGTGCTTGTCTAGTTTGTTCATCTAAGTCTTACCTACTCTACTTCACTAATGAGATCCTGTTTAGACATCTAGCCCTTTCAAAGGTACTCTAGTTGTGTGTATTGGTCATGTTTAAAGACCTATGTGTTCTCAACATATCTTTGTAACTAACTTGTCAATTCCATAACTTCTTGAGGAATCTGTGTATTTGTTTTCTATCACTAAGGTGCATTCTAGGTGTCCCCTACCCCTTTCTCCTTGTGTGAAGTCTGTTTGCCAAAGTTTTTTCTGAAACTTTTCTGGGACTGGTATACTGATTTCAAGATGTTCTTTTTCATGCTTTTCCAACTACTGTTTTACTCAAACCAGTACAGGTTTTCAGAAAACTCTTTTCATCCCTAAGACCTTCCTTTATACTGTTTACCAAACTCATTCAAATCATTATGCACTCTCACATTACTCTTAGATTACTAAGTCCTGCCCCTCTGGTATGTGTACTGCTTTGAGACCCTTGAGATCTCTCCGAACTCTGGCATATCAGGGCTGGCACTTCCACACTGCACATAAATCATTTCTTACTTGAGAAAGGTCTAGGTGTGAGCACTGCCCGGGATCCTTCAGGTCCTTAGAGAACTCTGACACACCTAGACATGAAATTGGCTATGGAATTTTGGGCACTTGAGACTACTAAAGGCTTGGAAACTACTTTGGGCCTACTTCAGGCTCCCTATAGTTTAATGTATATTTATATTTATGTAATTCATTCAATTCTTGGTCTGTAATAATTATTTGTAAACAAACATTGGGGTGACTAGTGAAAAGGGAGGGTAGTTGTATATTCTGGGTAAAGTTGGGTAGATAACATGCCTATAGGGTTTATTTTGATTTACATGTGCTGTGTTACACAATCTACCTATAGGATTTCTTGGTTGAAATGAATTCTACCTGCGCCATTTCATATAATTAGATATCATGCGTATAAGATCTAAAATCAGCTTTAACAATTAGAGATCATGCCTATAGGATTTAAAATCAGCTTTAATAGAAATCATGCCTATAGGGATTTCGCTTTGGTCAAATAAATTCTGCTTTCACCTTATGTTTAATTAGAAATCATGCCTATAGGATCTAAATCAGCTTTAATTAGATCTAAAATCAGTTTAACTCACATTTGTAGGTCTGAATCATTTTAATTAACCAATCTATTCGTTTCTTTAATAAGTTTTCAACGCTACATTAATTAAGATTACTAGAGAGCATGCCTATAGGATCCAAATTGCTCGTTTAAAATTGTTTACTGTTTTACTGCATTCCTGATCAATGATTAGATACCATGCTCATAGGACATCACTATTATACGCCTAGGCAAGCCTATAGGGTGACTAAAATTTTGCAAACTCTAAAACTACACCTTATTATTTGAGACTGCTCATATTCAACGGGTTTAAAAAATCAGTAGGTAAATGGATTCAGTTCTTTTACACTTTGGTCTTAACTCAATATTTCATATTCTCTGCTCACCTAGATATCCTATTCTAGAGTTCCTCTTAAATATCTGAAAACTGTTGTTTGAGACGTGCACTTACTTGTTCTGTTTGTGGAGGTAAAATATGGGCCTTTAATTGTTTCCTCTTTAATGCAGTCCTAATTGTTTTTGGTTGACGCCTAGATTTTCTCCTTTAAGTACCTTAGGATGGTCTAGAACTACCTAAATTGGAGGTCCTAAATACCTCCGGGGCCACAAGGAAGGGATGGGTAATTCACGCATAGGATATCTTTCAAGGTTGCTAGAACGTTTTAGGCTATGACCAAGGGGAGGGATTGGGTAGTAAGGATATGATGACTACGCGCTAATGTCACATGTAACCCCTCATTGAGGAGTGATTACCGGGCATTGTGTGGGTATGATCCTGTAGGCTAATCAACCTAGGACTCCCCTTTCCCAATTCCATATGTGTTTAAATTTTATAAACTTCCTTCTCTTTACATATACATGTGCAAATTGTTCAAATCTCTCTCTTTCTCCCATTACCTGAATCGTACCTGTATTTAGAATATGAAAACATGCCTTTATTTGCAAATATGTGTTGAAACTGTTTACTTGTTCAAAATGACTGATTCATATAAGTCCGGCCGGGACCCACCGTTGTGGACCGCGAGGGGTGCCTAACACCTTCCCCTCAAGGTTATTTCGAGCCCTTACCCTAATCTCTGGTAATGCAACTAGTTACATGAGTTAATTACTTTAGGTGCCCTAACGCACCATAATCCGTTAGGTGGCGACTCTTCAAACACCCAATTCCCAAAAGGAAACGAATCGACTCCCCATGAGTGTCGAAACCCGGACTTTCTCCACGAGGAGGAAAAAAGGGGGCACGACACGTAGTTGATAGCCCTATTGTGACACACTCTTGTCTGCCCCTCAAGCACTCTTAGTATCATTTCCTGATTTGCTGAGTTTATCATACCACAACTTCACCACCAGTAGTCTCATTTTCCATTGTAATATGTAGACATGAACACCTCCTAGATCTTTTAGTTGATATTCAGTGTAACCCAAGTCGGTTGCATTACGGTTAGTCCTTTATACCTTCTATTAATATTTTTGCTCTAAGCAAGTCCACCATTTTGATACGAACTATTTTACGATAACCATGACCATCTCATTGTATAGATTGTCTTCCCATTTCTTCTAGCCTCACTCTTCCTAATTAGTGAATAGCTATGCACTCCTCCATATGTTACGTGGTCTTTTTCATTAGTTAGGAATTCATCTTGCTCACCTCTCAACACTTGTTGGGATACCCGTGGGAAATTGTATTCATCCGCGTATCGCTTAACACTCTCTTGCTTGTAAGATCCTTAAGAGGCTCTCTATCAAGTCTTAATGTACTATTGGGTTCTTGTAGCATCGCAATTATTTCTCCTACTCGTTCCACCTCTCTTAATGCCTTGGAACTTTGGTTAAATCGCAAATCCATGATTAACCCATTCTAAAAACTCGCAACCTTTCACTTTCAATCTATAGTGCTTCCTTGGGTTCCATTGTTCCTGACCCTTTAAAAAGTATAGAATCCATTTACAAACATTACTCTTGGTTTCTCGGATTGTTGACCCTATCATTCACATTACCATGTATGAAGAATTCACCTCCCTTAACCTTCCACCTTCTTGGGGTACTAGTAGCCTATTATTAGCATATCCTTTCAGAGAATCGCGTTACTCATTATCACTTTTTTTACACTACACATGTCCTCAACAAAATATTCAAACATCATAGCTACATGGTCTTACTCTTGTTTCATGGTGTTTAAGTGGCCTCATTGTGGCCCTTCCTCCCTCACTTGTGGTGAACGTCCCGGATTTCGACACAAGTCTTGAATTTAGTAACTTCA
The DNA here is from genome assembly GCF_001879085.1 of Nicotiana attenuata. NCBI lineage: Eukaryota > Viridiplantae > Streptophyta > Magnoliopsida > Solanales > Solanaceae > Nicotiana > Nicotiana attenuata. The sequence goes on along the minus strand of NW_017673103.1, from coordinate 99,908 downwards.
GGGGCATATGCCTCATGTCTCTAGCCCTCGTATGTATATATATATATACACATATATATATATATATATATATATATATATATATATATTCGACTATTAGGGACATGTAAGTCGCCATGGTATATTAACCTCATAAGTTCTCTGCTCTTATTCAGCCACACGGGCTTGGAATTCTAATTCCTCATGCCAATATCCTTTAGTAGTATAATACAACTTCATACATTTCTGGGTTGTTGTAAATTCATAGTACAAGGGTCTTCACATTGTGGGTTCAATTGGGTTCATACCACTCGTTCAACAAGATACATGTGCCATATCCTTACTTTTCAGGCCTTTGCCCATTTGTCAGGTCATATGATAATGTTACTTGGAATAGACAAAAGAGCGTTTAAACTTACCTTGAATCTCAACGCACGAGTTAGAAGACAATCTTATAGTCAAGCTTTATCGCATGATATGGAGTGTTGAAGAAGGGTAACATTCCTAAATGTCTATGTAGCCTCCAACTTATAGATGTGGTCGACAACACACCGATAAAAAGGACTCTACTAGACACGGCTCCGAGACATCCTAGGAAACTTTAAAACCTTAGGCTCTGATACCAAGTTTGTCACGTCCCAAACTCGGGGAGCGCGACCGGCGCTCAACCGAGTGAACCCAGCCGAGCAAGCCTGCTAGACACTTTCTACTAACTCACTTACAATCAAAGAGAAGGCATGTTTTCATTAATTAGACAATAGGAATATCATATATATTCATTACTAAATCATTTCATTAGTTACATCATGGTTAAGTTTCAAAGTACATACATTCGTATGATAGAGTGGAGCAAGAGTCTAAGCATAACATAATCCGGTGACCATCCTAACACCCACATAGTGTCTACGGAGCCTCTAAATGGATACAAAAGAGTACAACAAAAGTGCCGGCAACAAGGCCCCGGCTATACCTCAAGTATAATACATAAGGACAAAAGATGCATAACCCTGAAATGAAATGGGGCTCACCAAGACTGCTGGGAAGAGGATGCACCACTAGCTGCGATCAACACTGTCTGCTATGGAACCACCTACATCCATTTAAAGATGTATCCCCCTCCCCCCCCCCCCGGCAAAAGGGACGTAATATTGTCGAATAGTACTAGTATATAAAGCTAAAACACCATCTTAATAAAATGAACAATGAAACAAAGGGGAACAGTAAAGATGTACAATAAGAGCTTCAAACAATACTAAAACATCAAGTAAGGATCACATAAGTTCTCGAGTCAATTTTCGTCTTATTAGATTGGTAATCTTTAGTGCCATGTGCCACAATCCACAATACTATCGTGTTCTTATACGGAGTTCGATCTCGACCCGATCGGGTCATCTCATTTGAGACATCAACCATATCCACAATTCCAATCATCATTTCCAGCACAATTACCACCATGTGTGCGGCATGGCATCCGATCACGGCCCGATCAGCTAGGCCATCTCACTTGAGACATCATCCTTTCAATCAATCATCGTACTTCACATTTCTTTCCCATCTTTCAATACGTTGGCACGAGTGGCCTAATTTAGTAAGTCGTTCTTGGCACTTGGCCGTATTTTATAATTCAAGTTTCCCTTTTTACACATTTGACATTATTATCATATCAATAGCAACAAGGTCTTTCATTCAAGACTTGATTACACGCGGGAGAAAATTTAAATTCTAGAGCACATAGAGGCTTTTCACACAATTTGACATAATAATCTTTATTCGAATTTGACTTGAAGTCTAAGCATTTGCAGCACATATTCCATATCTTTAACACATTCCCAAATGATAAGATAACATGATGAAAGCACAGGAACGCATATTGCACATATATCCTTCAACACAAGCACATTTGGAATAGCAAGTTCTATACAATTAGTTTGGGACTTAACCGATTTCATGAAAACCAAGGGGTTCAATTCTAAGAAGAGGGGGTTTTAGTCATACATACCTCAATTGAGCCTCTTAAAACTTTAAGATGTTCCGGAATTAGCAACTTCAATCTATTTTAGCAATATAGCAAAATTGAACCCAAAATTAGGAAAATGATCATAATTCTAGATCAATTGAGCACTTTATCAAACAACTATGTGTGTATTACTGTTTTTAAGGTCTTTTATGAAAGATTCTACCATTCCTCCACCCATTCTTAGTTGACAACCTTCCACATACTTTAGGAATACATGCATGTAAGATATCCATCCCCATACCCGATAATTGTCTTACTAATTATCCCCCTTTTACTAAATTTTCAAAATTAAAAGCTAGGGTATAGATTCTTACCTTGTAATAAGAGAACCTTCTTGATACTCTTCCAAGATTTGAGTAGTAATTGGTGGGTACGGTTTAGGAATTTCCCTTTCTCACTCTAGGCCACTCCCTCTCTCTAGAAATATCTTATTTTTCCTTCTAAAATGATCCTTAGAGGTGTTATATTAGGATGGGATCGGGTTCAAAATTTAGAAAAATAGGAGCCCCAACTCGAATCTACGATCGCATATGCGATCACATATGCGACCGCATTTGCTTCTGCGGCCCGTGAAATGGCTGCAAAAAGTGACGCTCAGAATCCGAACCAGTCTGCGGCTGATCTGCGGTCTGCATACCAGTTCTGCGACTGCAGAATGGGCCGCAAAATCTCCCTTCCACATTTTTCATTCCAATTCCGCGATAGAAGTGCAGTCCGCATAACTGATATGCGATCGCATAATGAACCGCACAATTGGCCTTTGAATTTACAAAAGTTTTCTGCTTCTCTTTGTGATCGATAGGTGGCCCGCATAATGGTTCTGTTGTCGCAAATTGACCGCAGAATCATCTTCTTCAGCCAAAATTTTTAATCCACAACTTAGTGCATTCTTCGACCCCGTGAAGAATTCCTACTATTTTAACACATAAGCCTAACTTGGCACCACAAAATTCCGGGTTTTCAGGTAAAATTTTACGGGGCCTTACATGTACTACATCCCATAAGTTACTAAAAGTCACCAAATATCCCAAACAACAACAACATAATTCACAATAAGCTCTCTGATTACTTCAACAACCATTTTGAGCGGCAAGCTCAATTTACGATTAACAAAATATAATTTAATTCTATTACTTTTACATGAATCTGCCTACAACAACTATAACATCATACTTATTCTTACCATATCATTTCATTCCAAAACATCATAAGAAAATCTTCAAAAATAATCCACACGCCTAGTACTTTAACCTTTTATCATTAACCTCTTGTTTTTAATGTTTTCTTCTTCAATAAACTTAATTGGCACATGGATAAGCTTAACAGAAGCAGCCATTAAAATATCAAACTATTTCTAATAATTTCTAGCCACAACACACTATATATATAGCCTCAACACATCCCACAAAAAATGATAACGATTCCTTATGCCATGTCAATTACTATATTGTAGATTTTCACTCGAACAACTCAACCAACATATGATTAACCTTAAACGCAACCAAGAACATGATTTATTAACCTTAGGCAGTAGATAAAACTTTAAATCCCCAGCTGGTGTAGCTTACAAAAACCCTGAATCACACCACAACACTATAGGAGTTGTATTCTCTTAGTGAATCAACTTTTGGTGTTCAAGTTGGTGTGTAAACACTTGTATTTCTCCTTGAAACACTAATATATATGTGGGAGGGACTGACTCTTACCTTAATCTACAAGAACAATACGAAATCTGAGGTTACATCACTTTGAAGAATCCTCCAAAACAGCCACAAAATGAAGAACTGCGATCTAGCAAGTACCACTGAATTTCTGGCATTGGATGCATGTTTTTATCTTTGGTTATCCCTCTAGAATCATGGAGACTGCGTTGAGAGTGTTTTGGGAGAGTATAGGGTCTAGTTGGATCAAAAAATGACCGCAAATGAGCCTTTCTCCGATCTTTAAAGGTTGGAGAATGACCCATCGCCTAAGTGGGTCCTATTAGGAGCTTCTTGCGCAGTCTCACAAAAATATGAATATCTCTCTACTCTGATGTCATGTCGACAACAGATTTAATGCGTTGGAAATTAGACCTGTAGAAATTTCATTGGATAGGTAGTTCATCCCACAGGTCATATTATATTGAGAGTAAAGCTCTGCTACATTTGACCTAATTTTTAGCGCATTTATGTATGTAACTTGTGACGACATTTGCCAACTTTTGTTCCACAAATCGCTTGACTTTAAAGCATAACACACGACTATCATACGACTAAAATAACTCATAACATAACCTTATTATCATGTTAAGCACTCAAGTTTCACCCCAAAAATACATGTTATAATATTTCCAACTTGTCGAGTTTCGACGAAACTTATTTTCTTTAATTCATTTAACTTGTAAGCCCTCCAACCCTCTTGGTACATGTTATTCATGATCTTAAATATTTTTCACCCCCAAGGTAACATGATTAACTTACTTTATGTACTTACAAGGATGATCATTTCTGAGCTTACATAAATTGACTTACGAAGTACTCTTACGTATGAAAACATGGGGTGTAACACATTCCCCCTTTGAAACAATCATCCTCGAATGTTGACTGATGCACCTATCTGTCTCATAACCTATAGCTTTTATGAATACTTTAATACTGTTATTTTCATCTAGGCAATTGTTCTATGAATAAATCCAAAGTCCAGGGCATTCCCTCTTTTAGGCCTCTTTCTCACACCACGACTTGTGGTCGGAATTCTTCCAATCTCGTAACCGTTGCTACCTTCTATCATGCAGCATGTATGACTCTAACCTTGTATGTATGCCTATGCAACTCTTCTTTCCTTTTTCCTCCAGCTTTTAGCCAATATCTAGGCCTCACTTTGTGAACATATATAGAACTATGACAAGTTGTCCCTCTGAGCATCTATAGGTGTACTGAAGTTCTTCGCTCGGTACTTTGTCGAGCTTACGACTATTGCTATATTTTGTTTCATAGCCTCGATTATCTATACATATGGCTTTACTGCATCTAGGTAGGTCATACTATACCATAACACTTACTTTGGTTTAATATTACTGAGGTCTGCTACCCAACTCAAGGTTACTCTCTTATTACTTATCCTATACGTATAAATCTAAGTTCTTTAATGCTTTCTCATTACTATTCATCTTAAGAATAACAGCCTAATCTCATCTTATACTTTGTAACATTTATCCATCTATTGTTGATTCACCTTAATGTTGATCTATAATCTACCACTGATAACTTGAAACCTCTTCTGTAATACATTGTTACTAGGGCTCATGTCTCATCGGGGAACATCTTAAGTGATTTACGTAATCCACCTAGGGATGATACAACACTTCAATAACCTTATTTCATAGCATCCCACGTGATTCATCTTATGGGGGTATTCTAATCCCGTGCAATTTATAAAATCCATTTTCTTTAAATCATTACTCAATCAAAGGCCTAAAAGTCATCCTCTTATCAATACACCCTTATTCTAGTACCAGGGCAGCATTCCATCTCTTTTAAATACTCCCGGTCTTAGACTCCTCTAAATTCATTCAGGCTATACTGAGCTTTCTATAACTTACGAAAACTATCAGCTCTCTTATTTTGATGGTCTTAATCCCGAGGCCTTACATGTTCTTGTCACCTTCTCACTTACCTTTCCTTATCCTTACTCCTATCTACCTAAAACCTTGTTGCTCCATCATGCTTTAGCTTACGACCTACACATATCTATTTATACTTCTTGCAACCTTTCTTTAACTTGCTAGCACCATGGATTTCCTTTCGTGCCCTCTCAATTGTCTTTAAATGTAAGCAATTACTTTTCCTAGTCGTTCTGCCACTTGTTTCATGAATACTTGGCTTATCTTAGTGCCCACATATATTGGAATTCCATGCAACCCATATGATCTCGAATACTACTTTTGATTTTTTACTTCCCGTTCATTAGCCACGATAGGTGCCCCTTTCTTACGGAGTGAATAAATTGTTCTAATAAGACTGGTGTTACAAGATCATTTCTTCTATAATATCCAATTCAGGTTGTGATTCTTAGGTCGAAGCCTTCTTCTTTATTTCCTTAGCTAGTCTTCTGTTGTCGTACTTAGGGAGACCTTCTAACTCTTGTAAAGTTGCGAAATTATTACGTCGTATACCTGATAGAATATTTGATGTTCTTACTCTCCTATAATTATTTTAGTTACTTACCTCCGTGCCATTGTGCTCGTAGGGTTACTTCCGAACTCAAACTTTGATTATCTCCCCAATGGTACTTTCTTTTATTTTCGTAACACTTATACGATACCTTTAACTACCCCAACTCCTATCTGAATATTTCTCAAGGATTACGATCTCGTATCTGCGAGACTAAATTCCCTATGCTGGATATCACTATGTTTATCTTACACAATCAGCTGATTTATCTGTGGCCTCTTATTTAGCCATAATTAGGCTCTTCCTGAATGAACTACTAACTACTCGTTGGTCCATTCTCACAACTATATTCCACGTAATTTCTCTTAAATTACGTCCTTTCTCTTAACTTACCGCTCGCATTGGCTCCTTATGTATCAAGTGTTCATTCGCACTTATTTATCAATAACATCCCCGGCAGGAACCCTTATTGTCGTCGTGCTTGCATAATGTTCTGCAGTTGTAACATATCTGTAGGATCTAAATAAATGCAATCTCATTCCTTTCGCTTTTTCACCGCATTCCTCCTTTACTATTTCATAGTTATATCATCATCTTGGGCGTCTTTTCACATATTCACTGACATCTTACTTGCCTTACGATGACCCTTCTGTACCAAGGATAACTAAATTTCTTACGCACGAGGGTGACACCTAGTGTAACTGGCATACTTAGTCCTTAAGCCTAACTCTACTCACAGTGCTTGCTTTAGGGAAGCGTCTTCTTGAATGACCTTTAAAATTTATTCTTTTGTTGTCCATTCCATTATTGCCAGAACGCAATCTCTGAAATTCTCACGATGCAGACTATTATCGAACCCTTTGATCCCTAACTTATGTTTGGTTTCATCTTGTTTACTATCCCATATTAATTTCTATTACTCTAGGGTCTAACTTAGCCTTCTAGTAATCACGCTGGAGTCACTAACTCATTTCTCGGAGTGAGGATATAACTTTATGGCTTATATTCTTTTATAGTCTCAAGGCTTGTCTCCTCTTTTTTTTTCACATGACTATAGACTCTGTCATCTTGTCATATTTCGATTTACCGTTATCAGCCATTTACCACATCTTACTCATAATGCTTCATTTACTCTCTTCTTAATTGTCTTGCTAGTATTTCTGTCTATCACCTTATTATAAAAACTTCAACAAAATACTCTTTAAATTTTAGCTCCCCTTGCTCCATCCACTAGGTCTTTGGGTTGCCTAATGTTCTCTCTTTACTAGGGACGGGATACTAAGGTAAATATTTATTCTTTCTAGGATTCCAGTGCATATCTTCTAAATTTTCTGAATATTCTAGTATTCATGTCTAACTTTACTATTCTAGAGTGCATCATCTGGGTGTCTCACAAGGAGAACTATTACCATATTTGCAATATCCTTCTAAAATGTCAGCTAACGTTAACAATCCATCGACCAAATTGGGTTACTCTAACCCCAGTTGGATCCTGATATCCCATCAGGTTTAATTGAAAGATTGTTTTGTGGAAAGAGTAAATTTCATGTGAAGACTTTCGTTAGAAAAATCAATCTTGAGTAACTAATGGTTTGAAATTAGAGAAGAAAGAACGTCGTCATGACAAAATTCAAGCAGTAATAATTGCACCATTCGAAGTCATTTTCTAAGTAGAAATATAGAAAATTTTCTGGGCGCTAGACTCCCGCATCCTCTCTTCTTCCCCTTAGTTTCTCTGTTCGAGCATTCCCACACGTCATATGAATAACATCACCTCGTGGTATATTTAGTTAGCCTCCAAAAACATTAGTACATGAACGCTTTCTAATCTTATTCGAAAATGGGTAATAGTTGCAAGATCAATTATTTTGGAGAATTTGTCACTCAAATAATTTTAGAGTCTAGAAATTCCGTTTTCGAATTTCTAAAACACTTCAAGGTAACATTTTAGTTTTGAAGCTACACCGAGATATGCTAACCGATGCAATCGTTCAGACATTGAATCTACAAAGAGTGATGAGATTATGAAAATAATGATAGTGGAGTATATGTAAGAACAAAAGTAGTTGATGGATCTACATTAACATAAAGAGTACACCTTTTTTTAATAATTGTGATTGTTATGAAGGGGTATTTAGGTTTTCTAAGCTTTAGTTTTTTTAGTCAATTAAATAGGATATTTAGTAAAAACAAGATGGGCATTTTGGTAATTTAACTTTTTGACTTAAGGGCTTCTCACTTTTAATATAGTACTAGTCTATATGAACGTGCTTTGCACGTTTTCCTTAGACAATAATCACAAACAGCGATATTATGTAATACTATTTTTAATTGCGTTAAATTTATTTTATGATGTTCAAGAAATGTTATTAGATTGTATTCACTTAATACCTCTTTAAACATGATGTCATGGTATATATTCCTTTATTCTTCTTGCCCATTTGGAAAATGTGTCATGACAAATAATCTAACATTAGGGATTGATCGATCATATAATTTATTTATTGTTATTATAATTATAAAACGTATTGAAAATATTTACTAAATATAGTTTTATAAATACCAGTCATTTTTTGGTTTGAGAAGTCAAGTTCTGATGAGAAAGGCACGTGTGATAGCTTATTGGTCCCCCAAAGTTCCACATAAATTATAAAGGAAAAGAAATTATTATACTCATCACAGGTGAGGTCTCATTTTAAATGATTATATAACAACGATCTAGTTGCTCGTACTATTCCTCTCATCTTCTCTTAGTTAGGTACTAAGAACACAACTTTAATTTATTTATGTGTGTATCTCTATCTTATTATAATGGTAGCATCTGAGGATTATTTTTTTAATTTAGTTTCTTATATATGAGTGATTCACATGATTAAATATCAAGTATAATTGTATTGAGATATTGATAAACTATTTAACCCTTTAAAAAATATTTAAATTTGGATGAAATAATGATTAACTGATAATTAGGATTTGAAGTAAACTATGACATTGCCACTTTAACGTTCCAAGAATCTATTACCTTTTTATAATTAATAAATCTAAATCCCACACAAACTGGGGAAAAATAACTGAACAAAGTATTGTGACCCAAAAAAGAAGATACGAAGTATCTGTTATCCAAGAAGAAGTAGGCAAAAAACTTTGCATAGAGATAAAGAGTATTTTGGGTTTTCTTTATTTCTTAGTATTTTCTTTTGGTTGTAAATTATTGGAGAGGAGGGTAGCTGCGGGTTGGTGTGGGAAGATGAATCCAAAATTAATTTGGATTGGAGTATTCCACCTTCACACTCTTTTCTTTTTGATCGGTGTATGTGCAATTTAAATAGGGGAAAAAATTTAGCCTTGGGTGATTTATAATTATATCCTTAAATTATACAAATATTTAAGGTTATAAAAGTCGATCAATATTTTAGGAATATTGTAGTCGTTCAACATTTAGCCTAAATTATTCGTGCTTTTATAATAAAATATAGATAGATAGATATAGATAGATTATAAGATGGTAAATTGTTCTCTTTCCTGTGTATTCTTTACTCATTTTCTATCTTTAGATTTGTTACAAAATGTGGAAATGGAGGTAAATTCATTATACTGCCCGTGAATATATTAAATCCTATTTAGAGACGATCTAATTACAAAAGCCAGTCTTGAGATTTAGATACATAACACTTATTTGTTATAAAACATCATGCATCTTAATTTTCATGTTATTAGTTCTACGACCATAGTGTAAAAGGGTTATTATCTATAAAATGTGGCTATCTTTTAAATAAGTTGATAGTGTAAAAAGCTTTTGTACTGTCAGCATCAATTGTTATAAAAATGGTTTACCGTGTTTTTGAGTTTTCTTTTCTAGCCGTTGCTTAGATAAGGGAAGGATGTAAGTATGTGTCAGCTCAAAAAGAAAGGTCTTAAGATTTGGCCAAAATTTTGGCAGATCTAGCCATTTGGACAAACATTAAAGAAAGGTTAGGCTAGAAATTGGCCGGAAAAATAATAATTAATTCCTTGTTAAATATGATCCTGAGATATCTTGAAACACGACCAAAGATTTTTCCATTACAAACAAACATAAAACGTCAGAGTCATGAGGATGACTTTTTTGGCCAAAGGAACCGTAAGGTAGTGAATGATGCATTCATACGCCTCCTCCTCTATAGGATTATAGCCTAACCTCTTAAATCTTAGCAAACTAACATTAATTGTCCATTTTTGACTTTAACGAAAAATATATAAAGTATATATTTTACAATTTTATCCATAATAATAATAGCATTTCTATATATTTTGGGAAATGATTTCAGGAAGGAGTAGATAAAGATTAGGGTCCCGTAAATTAATATGTAATATGTATATTTGTTATCACTAAATCAAAGTTGATTTATACATATTCACGTTAATCATAATATAAATTATTATGATTTGACGTAGATTTAGGGTGCAAATTAAATATATATGTTTTAACAAACAAACTCATGCCCTCACGCTTCTCCATCTCCAAGTATATATATACTAATGTGTTCAATTTATTGGTTGCACGTGTACGACACAACTGGTAAGCAAATTTTCATGTCTCTATATACTTGCCTCGTCAAAAAGATAAACAAATACTTTTGTTTCTTCCTTTTTTTAAAAAAAAATTTATCAACTATCAAGGAATCTGGCGGGGTTCTTATTAGGACTTTCTCTTGGATTTCATAGCATATAGCGTATGTAGTTGCCTTTGGAGCTAATTTACCTGTGCAGAAAGAAGGTGGAGATTGACTTTGCTTTTCTTAACCTTATGAACAAAGTCTCCAACCCAAGATTAATTATTTTTCAACTGATTTTCTCTTTCTTTCTTTTATGGAAAATTAGATGGAGATAATTAAGTAGCCCTTTTTTGCTAATCATGCTTAAAGTCTGAATCTGAATGTATGTATTTGTTTTGGTGAAGGTACAAAATCACAAAGTGATGGAATCGTTGAGGGCATATTTGAAGAGTCCAATGGGTCCAAAAACAACTCACTTTTGGGGTCCTATGGCCAACTGGGGATTTGTCGTCTCTGTATGTATATATGCCTAATTCTCAACTCATCTTTTTCTAATTATATATAAGTACAAGTTACGAAGTTTTAGATATGTCTCAAATATTAATTAATGATTTTGTAATTAGGGAATGATGGATGCAAATAAGCCCCCCGATGCAATATCTGGGAACATGACTGCAGGTGAGACCCTTTTGCTTTATATATTTATGTAAGGGAAAATCATGGTCTTCTGCATTTGAGCTAATTAAGATCCCCTTTTGCTTAATGATTTCAATACAAGTATTATAATTGAATTTGATAATATAACTACTTCTACTTGATGCATGTGTTTAGTCATCGATATCAACATTTTTTCTGCTAAACTCACTAAAATACTGATATTCCTTAAATGTGCTTTACAATTAAGTTTAAATATTCACTTTTTTTAAGTTTTAAATATAAGCATAACTTGTTATCTCATAAGAAAAAAAAATTTAAAGTTTTGAGAATAATTAGTAATTGATTGTACATATTTTTTTATAAAATTATATTCAAATCTGCTGGAAATGACTGCCACAAAAAGTTTAAATCGTATCTCAAAACAATGACAAGAATATTGTTGGCGAAGAAGGGAAAGAGGAAGAAGCTTAACGTGTGTGTGTGTGTGTGAGGGGGGAAGGAAAGAGAACGTCTTTCTCAATTTAACTTTAATTACTTGAGAACCCAATTCAGTCCTTGTCTCATATGATATTTCCATTTTTAGCTCGCATTTTATACTATTTTTTCCATTCTATTCTTTTTCTCTTTTTTCTCTCTGTGATTCAACCCCTATTAATTCTGAAGACTTCAAGGTAAATAATAAATTAAGGATTTAAAGATTAGCTATTGATTACTTTTAATTGAGATTTGTCTTTATTTTAAACCACTATACATTTTTATTACTATAAATAATTTATGTGGGTCTAAGATTTAAGTTATACATAAAGACTTGCTTAAATATTTTTATTCCAATCAAATTACTGATTAATCATTAGTTTTATTCCAATCAAATTGTTGATTTTTTGTCTCCCATTTTTTTAGTTCGGAATACTTTTTTTCTGGTAATCAACACATAAAAAAACAGTCATATGTTCTAAGGTTTTTTTGATATTTTTCTGCTTCTTTTTGCCCTAAAACTGCACAAGTTTCCATAAATTATGGTATTAAATTGTTATTAGCATTTTATTTTCCCTCTTTGTTTTGAATTTTCATGGTAAGAACTAAATAGGTTTATGACAAATATTATTCAATCATTGTAACTAATAAAACACTAAAACAATTCACATTACTTGTGTTGGGAATGCGAACTAAGTCTCACATTAGTTGTTGAAAAGGTTGATAGCTTACATATAAGGTGTACGGATCTCTTAATGATGTAAGATCTTTTAGAAAAAGTCGTATGGGCTTATCTCAAAGCAGACAATAACACACCATATTAAGAGTATCATTGGGTTGTTTTAGCCCAACAACTGGTATCTGAGTTCAGGTTCATAGGGACGAGTATGTCGATGGCAAAATAATGGTGCAGGGGCTCGGTTTGCTTAACCTAGAGACGTACACACAAAAAGAAGCTAGTTGCAAGTTTCGGTGGCAATAAATACTCTAACTATATAGGTGGCACGCAGTGAATCTCGAAAATTGACATGTGAATCATAGCAGTAGACCATGTGGAACTGGTTCGAGAGAGAGACTCGTGGATCGCGTGGTAGTGGGCCACGTGAAACATAGTTAGAGGGGGAGATTGTTGGATGTGCAAACAAAATTCCACATTGATAGCTGAAAAGATTGAGAGCCTACATATAAAGTATAGGGATCTCTTAATGAATGAGGTCTTTTGGGGGGAAAACGCATCAATTTGGCCCAAAGCGAATTATATCATATCATATTAAAAGTATCATTGAGCCGTTTTAGCCCTATAACTTGACATGATGACAAAAATTAATTTTACCTTAAAGTTGATGGTGCACCATGGTCGTAAAATCCCGAATGTGCCTAATTACATAGAATACAAATTAAAAATACTTTTACAAGGAGAAAGAAGAACGATGCAAATAGAGGGAAGAAGAAGTTTTAGGTTTTGTTTGGGAATGGTAATTCTAGATACGAAAGATATCAGGGATAAAATAATAAATGGTCAAATTAAAAGTGCTTATAAGTTTATAAGCACTTTTTGTAATTATCAAACTCATAAGATAAAAAGTATTTATAAGCTGGTTTGAGCATCATAAGTTTGTCCACCCCCTCTAAATCCTAGATTTACCTCTATTATTTGAGACAGAACTTTTCTGCTTTTGATTCTACATGAATAATTACCTCAAGTACTTCAAAAAAATTACATTTCTATACTTTGAAATTTTGACCTAGCTAGCTTTTGTCTATTTGGCTGCAGTGTTATGTGTGTTCTCAATGTTGTGTATGAGATTTGCATGGATGGTGAGGCCTCGCAATCATATGCTGCTAGCTTGCCACGCTGCAAATGAGTCTGTGCAACTCTACCAACTTTCCCGTTGGCTAAGGCATCAATGGTATGTACCTCCACTGCATAGGTTTTTTTTTTTTTCCCTCCCAATTTGGAGGATGTGTAGTGTATTCACACTTTTCCTCCGGCGTGACTCGAACCCAGGACCTGACAGTCGTGGGTGGAATTGAAGGAAACTGCATATAATAAGAGTGAAATAATAATCTTAAAAACTGAGCAAATAAAATTTAAGAACATGTTAAATTGCAATGACTGCGTAAATATTCATTTACTTCCAGTAGATATATTAAATCCTATTACATCATCACGTGCTATAGGTTTGATAACGCCCTTCAAAGTATTCCAAATACTGATTGGGAGAAAGAAAAGAAATGTTTAGGACTGCTGGGAAAATCATTTCACGCCCCTTTTGTTTTTCAAAAAGTGAAAATAATTTTTATTTGGTTAAGAAAACATGTTTGGTGTTTAGAGAATCAAAAATGATGGAGTACTTTCTTTTAAAGAGGAAACAGAAAGTGGGACACACTCATTAGGTTGTGCTAAAGCCTTTGACTCTTGAAATCATCTTCTTTCTTCTCTTTCACTTAGCCCTTGAACTTTTCTCTTCTATTTTAGTTTCTTTTTCTGTAGCGAAAATCTGATGATTTTTTGTGTTATGGAATTATTTGTAGGAACCTACAGCAGAAGGAAATCGTAGCAGCTACTGACTAACATAGTACTTCTTCTCAACCAAAAAAAAAAAAAAAGAAACTCCGTAGTTTCCACTTTCCACAAGTTTAGTTATTTACCAAAGAAAATGTAAGCATAAAAAAACCCTTTTAGGGGTAATTTGGTAGGGTGTATTAGGAAAAATAATAAAATAATAAATATATTAGCTTTGGCATTATTAATCTCTTGTTTGGTAGTGTTTTTCAATATATGTAAGCTAATACATGTATTAATTATATATCATATTCAGTACTATTCGTATACATAGCAAACCATAGCATTAGCAATACCATAATGTAAAGATAGAAGTGCCCTTTCAAAAAAAATTCAAATCCTTTCTAATGCATGTGGAAGGTAATTTTTGTAAACGAATAATTTGTAAAAAAAAAAAAATATATATATATATATATATATATATATATATATATATATTATGCAATGCATGTTACTTTTAATGTTCAAACCATATATAAGAAATAATCCTAACATAACTAATCTTAACATTACTTATCCCAACACTAGCTACTAATATACCTTATTCAGTATTATTCTTATACACCCTACCAAACAACCCCTTAGAGGTGGACCATCCATTTGTAACGGGACATCATTATTTAAAACATCCTCAGCTATTTGAGAGATTGTTTAGTGTGTATTACAGGGTTAGGAAAACCAATTCCAAGTGAAGGTCCATGTATGCAGTGGCGAAGCCAGGAATTTCCCAAGGTTGTTTAAACTTGAAAGAAGTACAAAAAAAATCTTCGATAAAGGGTGTTCAATATATGTTATATACCTCTAAAGCCTAATATTTTGCCTGTATACACAATATGATTTTTCGACGAAGGGTGGTCAAATAGCTTCGCCCCTGCATATATGCTAGTTTCAATTAGCAAAAAAAAAATAAAGAGTTAATACCCTTAAACCTCCTTTAACTATCAACTTTTTGCGAGTTACTTACTTAAACTATGGAGTGCCTAAAACCCCTCGAACTATTTTCTCATTCATATTGAAACCCTCTCGTTGCTTACCTAGCATAATGTGTGTAGTAACTCGCTGAAGAGCGCGTGAAGGCTGAAAAAAACAACAAAATGACCAACCTTTTCAACAACTAATGTGAATACTCAAAAATAAATCAAAGTCTTATCTGAATTGCTCGTTAGACTATTAAATCAGACAGTGCAATGACATGAAGAGAGTTTACTGTAAATACTTCAACATTGAAAAAAAATCAAAGCAGGTCAATAGAGTGCTGCTTATGAAAATGCTACTTTCGCATCATAACTTGTGAAACTTGATCATGAAAGCAATCTTATTAATGTGGCATGCCTACATGCGTTAAATATCCAAACATGTCCAGAAACCCAGCAATTATCTGGCAATCACCCCGAAAAGGTGGTGGGGCTCCTACTATGCAGCAAAATAAAGGCCTCCTAATCTGGGTACAACACAGTAGTAGGCAGCAAAAAGCCTACTAGTCTATCAATGTGCAGAAAGAAATAAACTCACCAACATTAAGGTGACTCAGCCTCTAGAGATGTTGTCAGTTAATCAAAACTTCAGAGTTCCAGTTTTCAGATCTTCAAGACGAAAGAAAAGAAAAGTAAAGAGGTTAAAGCGTCCTTCCGTCATGAGAGGGCTTTCTTCACTTCACTTGTGACCGTCTGAGGTGGTTTCTCTGCAGGAAGGTTCACTACCATATTCTTTTTCGCATAGTAGTCAATTACCTGCACATCAAAACCAAAATATTTTGTTTACAACTCTGCGCAAAGGCAATCAGAAGACGGGACCCCACTTTTGAACAACATAAATGGAACCTTACTTAAAATTGGATTGCCAAAAGTTATTTCTTGTGGAACCAAAACAAGCTAATAAATTTATGAAACAACTATGTAACTACAAATAATCTAAGTTTTGGTGTGAAAAGTCTAGCCTAAATTGCAGCATGAAAAATCACTCTTGACAATAATAACATCAATGTGATTAAGTTTGCCAAACAGATTGTAAATCAAGTCCAA
Organism: Nicotiana attenuata; assembly: GCF_001879085.1. Lineage (NCBI taxonomy): Eukaryota > Viridiplantae > Streptophyta > Magnoliopsida > Solanales > Solanaceae > Nicotiana > Nicotiana attenuata. Next base: position 83,505 of record NW_017673103.1, on the reverse strand, counting down.
TGCCAAATACAATTGTTAGTCTGGCAGATGCTTTTCCAAACAAGATCTTAGTCAGTACAGTCATGAACAATTCCAAGATAAGTTTGAGATCAACTCTAAACCAAAGCAACTAGAGCTAAAAAGAAGTATACCGGTTCAGTTTGCCTATGGAAGGATTCCAGCCTTGACTTAAGAACAGCAGCGGTGTCATCTTTGCGTTGTATCAAAGGCTCTCCAGTGACCTTCATGAAGACAAACCAATTGACTTAGCCTCATGCCTAAGAGAAATACCCCTAATAGACAGTTGTGAAGCTAAATATTTCCATTAGAAATTAAAGTTGCATGACAGACAATTAAAACTAGTAATTAGTAAAAGAGCCTAAATTGTGTATAGTGTAGATATCATGCCATGAAAAATTTGAAGGGAGGGGATTGTACGATCATTACAAGAAAAAAGAGAATTCATGGTATAAGTTTACATCATCGATCCCAGGAACTTTAGGAGGTGCAAACTTTGTATGGTAGCTCCTGCCACTAGCTGGGTGGATCCAACGCCCGGTAATTCTCTCCTCCAAAATAGCATCATCAATTGCAAAATTAAGAACTTTATCAACTTTGGTCCCCCGATTTTGAAGCATCTCATCAAGCTGTATGAATATAGAAAGGCATGAATCTGGAGATCTCATAGGAACAATACTAACACAATAATCATAAAGCCAATAAAAGTATATATTTTCAGGTGCCTAAGGAGGTAGGAGACCTTTTCTGCTTGCACCACAGTCCTTGGAAATCCATCAAGAATGAATCCTTTTTGACACGAAGGTTTCTTCAATGCTTCATCTATTATCCCAACAACCAAGTCATCAGAAACAAGTTCTCCCTGAAATGAAAAGAGCAAAACAATATTACAATGACAATGAAAACCAAGTCGTCAGAATATTTTACGATTGAAGTAGGAAGAGAATTGTAATTAAGAACCAAAAAAAGAACCAGTTTGACCTTATCCATGGCCTCCTTTGCCTTAATTCCCAGAGGAGTTTTGGCAGCGACAGCAGCTCTCAGCATATCACCCGTGGCTAAATGACATAAGCAGTACTCATCCTTGATAACGGGAGATTGTGTACCTTTCCCAGATCCAGGTGGGCCTGCAGAATACATCTATTTAGAAAACTAAACAACTACAATATTACAGAGAAGCTACTTAAGTGTTTTAATGTTCCAAGAATATAGCAAACTAGCAGAGAACCATCGCACATTTACAAAGCAGTCCATATAAGCATGCCAATGCAACAACTACAATATTGAAATGAAAGCAACTCTGCCTTTTATGTCTCAAAGGCCAAAGCTAAGCAACTCTGTTTTTATGTCTCAAAGGCCAACGCTACAGCAAACTAAGCTGAATTAACTTTAAGTCCATGGATGAAATCATTTCTCCAGGAATCCTAAAGCCAATGGAGAAACACAATTGCTATGAATTAACGAATTGTCAAATAGAAGGGAAAATAAAAGGAGAGAACACATCAAAAAGTTTTGATAGAGAAATTAGCTCCACACCTAAATTCATTTTATCAAAAATCCTCAAGCGGGCAAGATTCCTCAACTAGGCAAGGTGTAACCCATCTGGAGAGTACTTAAGTTAGACCAGTAATAGATCACCACACTTGATGACAAGAAAGGAATACAAACTCCTGTAATAGAAAACTTGCAGTTTTCAAATTTAGCAATATCAATACTTAGATATCTAACCCCTTTTGAGCTTTAAGAAAAAATCTTAGAGAACAAAAATATGGTCAAGAGTCTTAAGCAACATGAGAACATGAGAGGTGACTTGTTTGTCACCGCTCCTGTTGAAGCACGTGGCATCAATCGAAAAGCTCTTGCCTCCACTTTAACAAGTGGCAAGAGTCGAAACAAGTTCATCCCAACACAGTTTTGGGTCGCATGTGAGTGAGTTAGCATCTCCACACTTTCAAAGAGCTTTCAGCGAAGGAAAATGATTATGGCAAATAAAACAGTTTTTCTTATTGACAAATTGCAATCCAAAGAGTTTATAATGAGCTTTAAGAGAGAATAGTACTGCTACTTCCTGCTAGTAATACCAAAAGTCAAACTAGACAAAAAGCAAACACTTTCATGGGCTTTCATCAACAAAGAGTAATGTCAATGCAAAGACGTAAGTAAAGTTACACTTTTTGGCTCTAGGATGGCAAGAAGAGCTGCAGTGCATGGTGACTAATTGCAAAGCGGAAACTGCCGATGCTCAGAATGGCTATAGCTGGTAGTGTGTATCATCTTTGGAAAGAAAGAAACATGAGACTTTTCCAGGGAAAGAGTAGGAGCACTGAGCTTATTATCAAAACTATTATCCAGGAGATCTTCAATAGGGGACATTCAATGCCTAAGTTAGAGTTGAAGTTGCAAACCCTGAACTTTTATCCTATTTAGTGTGTTAGCCAGGGTCTGAAGCTTAGATGTGACAGAGTTGTGTTCTACTCAAAGTGTGTGTTGTAGTGCTGCAGATTTTTTTCGTTGTAATACTTCCAGTTGGTTAATAAAATTTGTTTTATTTACCCAGAAAAAAAAAAGATACAATTTAACATTTTATCAAACTGAAAATTAGTTGAGTCAGCCAAAGACCCTTGGTTTAAAAAGGATAATATAAGTAAGGGAAAGAAATATATTTGAGCAAGCAAACAGAGCATATATAAATTTCATCTCAATCAAATGAGATAGAGATATCAAAATTCTTTATTTTCGATCTTGCCAATCTACAGCATCACAACAAAAAATGTGCCACTTTCACTTGTCGAGATTCGCCTTCTTGAGCCGAGGGTCTATCAGAAACAGCCTCTCTAACCAAGCGGGGTAGAGGTAAGGTCTGCGTATACACTACCCTCCCCAGACCCCACCTGTGGGACTATACTGGGTCGTTGTTGTTGTTTTCAATTGTCGAGATCCTCAAGTCATATCTTTTTCTTTATCCCCTCCTCGAAGCCAATTTCATGCAATATCGAGAAAGGATGGAGCATGCCTTCTACTCAAGCCTTCTTGCATCAAAATAAGGCAAATCTTACCATCTTCCTACTCAGTTCTTTTTCATGATTGATGATACTCTTTGGCACCTATGAGCATCATATTATTTTTCCTGACATTTCTTTTTCCTTTTTCTTTTTTTTTTTTTTTTTTTGATAAGTAAGAGGTAACGACTCCTGATATTCTGGCTAGTTTCTTTATCTTTCCTAACCATCTCAACCACATATTTGTAAACAATCCCGCAAAATTTTCATCATTGATCCATGTACTTGTTTTCAAAAAACGAATAAAAATAATTCTTTTGCAATGCACAGTGAGCAACTTCTTCCACCTTATGATTCAGGAATTCTTCTTTCAATCTCACCAAATAATCATTTTTAGTCTTCACTTCCTCGCTCAACAAAGTTTGATCCAGTATCCCTATACCTAACCAGAGATCTTCTTCAGATCCTTTTTGCGTATTTTTTAAAATGAAGAAGGACTTGAGAAGCTCCCACTCTCAATGCAGTCCCACAGTTCCAAATTCCATGAAGGACTCGCTTTCAAACCCAATCAAGAAACCAGCTCAGTATTAACTAACCCAATTTTCCATGTGAGTCTGTTGATTCAATTAGATTAGGGGGCAACTAAGAGTTCAGATCTCGTGAGATCAGCTTAACATAACCTATGAAAATCTTAGACATAAGCATTAAAACAAAATCTAAAAGCAAAAACAAAAAGTGGAGGTCCCCTTGCTACTTGTAAAAAGCACATAAATCATCGATTTCCCAGAAATTTCATCTCCTTTCCAGTGTGTAAAATCACCCCCAACTCAAACAAAACAAGCTTCCACAAAGAAAATCTTAAAACAAAATGCACAAAGAATAAACTACTCCATTAGAAGTACAACAACAATGACGCCTCAATAAGCAGTGGAGCGCATTAAATTCTTTACACCCGTTTCTCCCCATTTCTTTTTTTCAGAGATACTCCATAAAATGAAAATTAACAAATTTCGATGCAGGAAAATGGCTAAAGTCTGGATCTGACAGGGAAACGTATGAAATACTCAAAAGAAACAATTTCGAGTCCAAACAAATGCGGAGATAAAAAAACAGAGCAGAGATGAATATAGTAATAAAGGGAGGTAAGTATTAAATACCGATGAGAATAAGACGTTTGTCGGGCTTAGAGGAGCACCGCATGCGGCGGAGGATCTCAGTCGTGATGCTCTCCGATGGAACATCCTCCAAGTTCACTGAATTCGACATAATTCTACTTCCAAACCTCTCTTTGTCGCAATGGATTTGTCAAGAGAACGAGAGATGCTGCCTACTCTCTCAGCCAGCGTTGGGTTTCGGACCTTCCAACAATCCAAAACTCGACTAGGATTTAATAGTCAGAGGTTTTGTAGTATTTTTTATAATTAAATGTCTAGATACCCCTGAGCTATTAAAAATAAACAATTTAGAGCCCGTTTGGACATAAGAATTTTTACATTTTTTTCGAAAAATTTTCACTTTTTTCGAAATCCGTGTTTGGCCATAAAATTTCTAACTTTTACTTAAACATAAATTTAAGATTTTCTCGAAAATTTGAAAAACTCCAAAAGATATTTTTTCACAATTTTCACTCAGATCACTCCCAAAACTTGAAAAATAACCCAAAATTATATTCATGTTTAAACACAACTCTAATTTTTAAATATCATTTCACTTGGCAAAAATTTCACTTTCTTTTGCAAATTTTACAATTCTTATGTTCAAACGCCCACTTAATAGTCTTCGACACAAAGTTGCCTTTTCCTTCGCATAGTAGTTTATCTCTATATAGAGTTGTTAATATAGGTCGGGCCGGGTTATTCCAGCCCAATCCACGTGGGCTTTTACAATTAACAGGATGGGATGGGCTAGGCCACCATTTTGATGGGTCTTATCCCAGCCTTATGTGGGCCGCGGGCCCCGCCGGGCCTGCCCATCATTTTTTAGAATATAATTTTATATTTTTTCTTTAAGTTCTAACCTAAAAAAAGATACATATTAAAAGTTAAAAAATATCTTATTGAAAAAATTTCGCAAAACTTAATAAATTTTTATATTGTTCCAATATATCACAATAAATATTAAAAAGGTAAAAAGCAAGACTATATTTCATTCTCTAAAAGTTAAAACTCAAAACAAACTAAGAGAACGTCCATGATGTTTATGGGATATCCAACACATCATCTTCATCAAATACATTTGAACGTTTGTGACAAGGTTGTCTTAACATCTTCACTTTCATCTATATCTACAATTCTTATGCAATATTACTTAGTTAAATATTAATAATAATTAAATTTTAAAAACTAATAATATTCAAATTCACATAAAAAAATATTACCAGTTTGAGTTTGGGAAAAGTCGTGTAGCCAATTTCGAGTAGTAACAAGTGTTTGGACATTTTCATGATGAATGCGACTTACGTACTTTCTCAGAACACGCCCATCAACGCTAAATGTTGATTCCGATGTTACAATAGTAAAAGGAATACTAAGTACATCACGCACCAATACTGAAAGATCTGGATAGTTTCTAAAATGCTCCTCCCAATACATGACGATATCAATCTCTTGAGACTTCTCAAGATCAAGCTTTGGTTCCTTTAAGTAAAGATCAAACTCTCACTTTCCATCGCTAGAGGCAGTATAATTTTTACAGAAAAGGGCCAAATACCCTTATAGTAATCTAAATGATTTACTATCGAGCTTCGCTCGCCTATTTGTCTGAAATTACATCTAAAGTTATCTTGAGGTCTAAAATTACACCCGCGACTAACGGAATATTGTGTGGCCTCTTTTTTAATGAGCTGGCATAATTTTATTGGGCCACGTGGCACCTCAGTCCGGATTGAACAAACCCGCCCCAACTCCAATTGAACCGAGTTAATAAAAAGTAACACCCTCATACCATTCATCTTCTTCCTCACAATGATTCAAGCTCAAACAACACTAGAACTTAGCCTTCAGTACTTTGCTTCGCAGCAAATTTGCAATTCGAAATGTGAATTAAGGTTACCCCAAATCATCTTTAACCTTCTCAAACTTCATATTTACGTCCTTAAAATTGATTCCAATACATTTAAATCATACCATTCAATTTGGAGCAACAAAATTCAGATCAAGAGGTTTCAAATCGTGCAACAAGTCCCTTTAATAAAAAATTTGCCCACTTTTCTTCTTTCTTTCCACTGCCTCTTCAAATTGAATATCACCAATTCCTACAAAAAAAATAACACTAACTCACTGCTATTCTTAGAAGTGAGGAGGCTAGGGAGATTAATTTCTTTGAATTCTTCTTTACTGTCTTAGCCATCCATTCAAGACTCTTTATACCCAACTCGTAATTACTACATCTAATCCCAACCATCATCCTAAAAGCCAAAAAGAGTTGATCCCAACATTAAAAACCTCAACTTTGCTACAACTTTCGGAATTTGCAGATTCAACAGGAAAATCATAACCCGTCCTAATTTCAGATTCTTGTGTTAGTGAAGAAGAAAGTACTAATCTAAAAAATGAAAGATGATTCGAGCAGTACTAGTGGTAAATTAGATGAGTCATGTGCATTAGTTCTCTTTGGAAAGATAATAGTGGCGAAAATCAAATTTCTATTCCAAAAAAAAGGGGCGGGTCGAAATCTGGGGCGGGTTTGTTCAATCCGAACTGAGGTGCCACGTGGCCCAATAAGATTATGCTAGCTCATTAAAAAAAGGGGTCACACAATATTCCGTCAGTTGCGGGGTTAATTTCAAACCTCAAGATAACATTAGATATATTTTCAAACAAATAGGTGGACGGAGCTCGATAGTAAACTATTTATTAAACAATAGGGGTATTTTTTGCCTTTTTCGTACTTTTTATATTTTATATATTTTAAATAAATATATTTAATAGGCCCATGGGCCAGCCTAGCCTCAATCAAGCCTCACGGGCCACGGGCTTATTCGGGTCGAGCTTAAAAGCCTCATTTTTAAATGGGCTCCAAAAATTCTAACTCATCCCTACAAAATCACGGGCTGGGCTAGGCTGGCCCAAAGCCCCTATTGACGACTCTATCTATGTACCCTTCCATACCAGCGGAGCTCCATGTCAAATATAATTATACCAAAAAAAAAAAAAAAACTAGTCCAATACATCACTGAATTCCTGCTTGATGTTAAGAAACTTAGCTCAAATTAATAATATGAAACAAGCAAATAGACAAAAATGTAGAGAGAGATGAGAGGTTTTTATTACCTCAATGTATTCAAGTGTGTACAATGTGATGCCCAAACTCTCTATTTATAGGATGATATTGAGGTAATACAAAGGGATGTCATGAACATGGTATTAGCTATTTAGATCATGGTGGAAGATCATGGAGGGGGTTATGGAGGTGTGGGAGTTACAAAAATAATTGTAAGAAGTAGTGGGAGGTTAATGGAGAAGAGTAGTGGGAGTGACTTCTTTAGGAGTTATAGACATCCACTAATATAATTATAATATTTTATAACACTCCCGTTTGGATGTCTATAAATAATGTGCCTCATTAAAATCTTACTAAGAAAAAACCCTATAAGAAAAAATCTTAGTGAAGGAAAAAGAGTACACATATCTTGTAATACGCATTACTTGCTGCCTCATTAAAAACCTTGCCAGGAAAACCCAGTGGGATAAAACCTTAGCTAAGTGAAAAAGAGTACAGCGCGTATTTGCCTCCCCCTGATGAAAACATCACTTTTGTTTCTCGGAGACGACGAATTCCAAGCTTTTATAACAAACTCTCTAATATTGAGATCGTCAATACCTTGTGAAGAAGTTTGTCAAATTATCATTTGAACAAATTTGTTGAACAACGATCATGTCTGAAATAGAACTTTGGTGAAATATGCTTTATTTTGTCTCCTTCGATAGTCCTTCTTTCGATTGAGCTATGCATGCAGTATCATCTTCAATGTAATTGGAACCTTGTTGAATATCATAATATGGCAGTACCCTCACAAACAACGAACTATGCCCTGTATTTGTATAACCAACAAAACCTTGACAATATTTGTTAGAATAAACAAATCTATATCAAGGATTCCTTTTGCAATATAACACTAATCGTATTTCAATATCTCCACATAGGCTTTATACTTTCAGGTATTGGGACTATCCGTCCAGCTTCACATTTTTCAGATGAAGTCAACTTTTCGTCGCATATTTTTCATTTGGCCAATCATTTATCTGTCCAAATTTCATGACAGATTCAGTTCAAGATTATATTAACAATATCGTCGACGATCATTTTATATCGATTCCATCACCACTCAATAAAGACATACTTATCGAGATCTTAATAGTTTCAGGTACCTGAGCCTCTCTTATGAGGTCTTATAAAGTGTTATGTCGTGGTGCTCTTATAGAGAACTTGCCTCCTTAGTATGACCATCTTTATCATTTGCTTCTCGCCTTCTTCAAGGAGTTTTATTTTTGGAACCGATTTTTCTATTATGCTTCATATGTGCCATAAACTCTGTCCATCATGGACTTTATTCTATTTGAAGCATTAACACCTGAAATATGACATTTAGCTTTGGGTCAGCAAATACGCCTGGCAATATTTTACTAATGAATTATCACTTGAACTTCAAGTTCACATTTTCTTATACGAGGTTCTAAGTGCACTCACAATAATTCATTCCATGTTTTACTTTTTCAGCTGTCTATTTTCTCCCCCTAATGCTTGGATCACCAACACATTTTCCAACCTTCTTTGGGAACCCATCTTTATGCATTATGGTGGGATAATTAAATCATATATCACATCCATATTTCTAGATGGAAATTATTTGGTTCATAACCTTGAACCAATTAAGATAGGGAGAATTTATCATAACTTGTTGGCTAGATGCGTACAAATCTCATACAAAATTTCTATTTGGGAGTTTTATTCTCATAACCAATGGTTTAGCTTAATTGGAGGCATACAGTTTCTGCTAAACCAACTTAGATTTAAACCAGCATTATCAAGATAAATTATCATAATTTTTATTTTGGAACTGTGCTCTAATAATTTGAGCAAGCAACCTTGCAAAAGCAAAACTGCAAGTTGATATAACAAACGCACATGTGACCATAGAATAGATGCATCTATTAAAATCATATAATAGTAAACGGCCCACATGGCAGGTGACTGGGTCGATATATATCACCTTTTATACGTTACAAAAATCTGGGAATACAATCCCAACCCCAGCTGGTATAGTAATCAATTTATTATGAGAACAAGTTGTACATGAGAATTCTCGAAGAATTCCCTTATTCTTCAATATATACTAATGTGAATTCTCAATCATTGTTCGCATCATAATTGAACCGGGATGGCCAACCGGTCATGCCAGCTAATATTTGTTTCAGTAAACATTTAATTTATTATGTCATGTGATTCCATCATCATGCTTATACATCCGTAGTACAAATAAAAGAAAAGTTGGGAAACCTTTCATATTTACCCGGTATGATTATAGTAATATGAAGATATTCAATCTTTCTTTCATTTATAGTCTCAATATGCCAACCACTTTGGCTAATATATTTGAAACTCAAAAATTCCTTTTCAGATTTACTATGATATTACTGTCATGGACAATTTTATTTATCCGGGTAGTAATAAATTAGCTCTTTCGGAGCTCTTAACTGATTTTATACTACAAGATCTTTTGCCATACCATCCATATGGTGAATGTCTCCTTTACGGAAAAAATCATATCATAATAACTGTCATGGTCAAAATAATCATAAGCAAAATCATTTCTTGCTTTAATTTTTCCTTTAATAATTTTTTATAAGGCATGGCAAAATATTTTTGGCGTACCACATATACGCGACCAATGACATATTCATGTAACCCCACAGTAATATTGATTATCTTTCTTTCTCTCAAACCTCCCGTAGAGGTGAGTTGTAGCATTTATTCAACCATACATAAGCACATTATTATGCATAAACTTTACCACATGAAGTATATATTTTCACATTCACTTTCACGAATGAGTTTGCAATTACAATGCTTATCACAAGTCATATTTTCAAGTAATGGACTATAATCATGTGAGCGTGTCTCGTATTAACAGACCACATCGATACATATTTCCTTCACCTTTGAAGGATTATTTTGAGAACCCTTATTTTTCTCCTTTGTACAATTACCATAATGAGGACTATTATTATTTTGATCTTTGGCGCGGCCATTTCATCGGTCAACTGCTTGTCTTCATTTAGATTTATTATGCACCGTTATCAGATTCACTTCAAGGATGGAGCAAATCAAGTGGGACAAACTTCATGCTATTTCATGAAAAATACACTATTTTTATTATTCATCATTAGATCATCAATATGGTGCATTGGGACTCAAACCCAATGCCTTACTCATATAAAGGCGTGTAAGGTTATAATGTATTGGGACTCGAACCCAACTTTTATCATCATGGTGCACCAGGACTCGAACCCGATATCTTAATCTTGTGGTGCGTTGGGACTTGAACTACCGTCTTACCCTCAATTAATGTCATAATAGGTCAAAGTGTACTATGACTCACCCTTGAGCCTTTTGAAAAATATTACCACTTTGATTAGTCCATGATGATGATGATGTAGATCTTTACCCGATCTTATATCGTAATACCCTTGATTTTATTAATGCAAGTATATAGTAATCTACATACACTTGATTAATATTAATAAGAATATATGTTGCATTATTACGTACTTCTATCATATATCGTTACATCAGAACTAGAAAGAAAAACAATTGCAAGTGACGCATTCACGTATAATATGTATTATGATTGTAAGCACATGCTTTGTGGCAATGTTGAACATGTATTGCTCTTAGGTAATTGAAGAATTATAGCAGTCTACTCCAGCAAAATAAAATAAACCCCACACCTTAATGTAGCGACTAATAAATCAAAATAGAAACCAGAAGCATTATTATTATTATTATTATTATTATTATTATTATTATTATTATTATTATTATTATTAATGTTAAAATAAAATTGGTTTTCTTGTACTATATGCAAATGCAGAAACCAAAAAAAATATATTCATCCAAGTAAAAGAAAATGTTAGAAGCGGCAGGACGGATTGAAGATAGTTAGCACACAAATATGCATAAGACAACTTATATAACATATGTTTTGTTACCATGACATGCATCATATCAACAATTAATTGCTACTATGATTTCCACATATAAGACTTTAGAAATTTTGTTCCATTCATGTGATATAAAAGATGTTATATTAATATGTGCTTGTGCAATACATGTGTAATACGAAGCTGTGTGCATACAGGACATTAGAGGAATAACAAGTATAAGATAATCATACCTTATTACGTTTCATTACTTACCATATGCAGTTTCTCTTTACATCTAACCATGAGATGATATGTATGGCTTTTGATTGCAACCTTTTCGGATGTAGGACAAATTTTGTGTTCCATCTCACATTTCATGCCTCTATTTATACTATTACATATGAAGGTTACAAAATGATTGTCTTAAACATGACATTAACAATTGAGATCATGGGGGAAGATCATGGAGGGGGTTATGGAGGTGTGGGAGTTACAACAATAATTGTAAGAAGTAGTGGGAGGTTAATGGAAAAGAATAGTGGAGTGATTTGTTTAGGAGTTATAAACATCCACTAATATAATTATAATATTTTATAACACTTGATAAATTTTCTCTATAATCTAAATTGCTAAAAGAATTCAATCCCATAAAATATAGTTATATTTAAATATAAAAACTTTTAGCGGCATGCATATTTTACAAATATGTTAGTATCCTTGATATTTTAGAAAAAGAGACAAATATTTTTTCTGGTCTAAGATATAAATAAATATTAAAAAAAATATAAATTAAAAGACCTATACGGGAAGGGTAGAATTTGATGTTGCAAAAAGCACATGAATGAATGTAAATTATTTAATAAATGTATAATTATAGAGGAAAGGAAACAATTTAATAGTCTAATAGACTCTTTGACTTTTAAAATATGGTGAGTGAAAAGGTGAGGGAAAAAAATGTTGGTTTACCCCAGAAATCATGTGAACTGTAAAAGTTTTGTCGCATTCTCTATCCTTTCTCATCGAAATGAAAAACCTCCTTTTTTGGACTGTTATTACCAAATAATAACAACTTGTTTGGATGGTTGTTACCTGTTAGTATTGTATCGTATTGTTACTTTAAATATAATATTTATTTTAATTCATACTTAAATTTTATCGTACTGTATTGTATAAACCATTACGTAACGATGAAAAGTGCTACTTTATGAAACGACCGATTTGGTGTGGTCGTGTCGTTTCCTTATTTTTTTCTCTCATTTTGTCCTTTTTATTATTAAATAATCCTATGTAACGACCCAACTGGTCGTTTTGAGCTCTAGCGCGTCATTCAACAGTTTGAGGCCATGAGTACCCTCACTTTAGGTACTATGATTTGTACGCGTGGTTGGAATTGGGATTTCGGAAGTTCAGAGTCTATTTGGAAAGAAAATCCTCATTTCGGAAGCTTTAAAATGGAAAAATTGGCTAAGGTTGGATTTTTGAGTAATGACCTCGGAATCAGAATTTGAAGGTTACAACAAGTTCGTATAATTATTTTGGACTTTTGGCATATGTCCGGATCGGGTTTTGGATGACCTGGGAGCGTTTCGGTGCATATTGTGGAAGTTGGCATTTTGGATTCCTAAATTTGGGTTGAAGTGCATTACAATGTCCGTTTGGGATTCCGAGTCTGGGAATAGCTCTTTATGGTGATTCTGGTATTGGGATTGCGTCTAGAAGTGGATTCGGAGGTCCGTAGATCATTTCGGAGTCATTGGCGAAAGTTATAAAATTTGAAGGCTTTTGAGAAGTTTGACCGGAAGTGAACTTTGATATCGGGGTCGGATCTGATTCCGAAAGTTGGAATAGGTCCCAATGTCAAATATGACTTGTGTGCAAAATTTGAGATCAATCGGACGTGATTTGATAGGTTTCGGCATCGGATGTAGAAATTTGAAGCTCTAAAGTTCATTAAGCTTGATTTAGGTTGTGATTCGTGATTTCGACGTTGTTTGATGTGATTCGAAGGCTCGACTAAGTTCGTAAGATATTTTGGAACGGGTTGGTATTATTGGACGGGGTCCCGGAGGCCTCAGGTGGATTCCGGGTGGTTAACGGATCAAATTGGGATTTAGAGGAAGAGTTGAAGCAGCTGGGCATCTGGTGTAATCGCACCTGCGTGAAGAGGACCGCAGGTGCGGGAAAGGACTCGCAGAAGCGGATTTTTGATGGGGGAGGCGTGGATCGCAGATGCGGTCAAGTTCCGTAGAAGCGGGACCGCACCTACGCGCGAAGAGCCGTAGAAGCGAAGGTGTAGAAGCACTACTTGGACGCAGGTGCGAGGATTTAAGGGCCTGAAGGAGGACCGCAGAAGCGGTAGTTGGGCTGCACCTGCGGAAACGCAGAAGCGGTCATGTGAACGCAGATGCGAAAGTCGGGGCTGGACATTGTCTTCTTTAGAACGGGGGTTTGGCTCTATCTCACTTCATTTCGCTCATGGAAGCCAATTTTGGAGCACTTTTGGAGTGCCACCTTCATCAACCATAATGGGGTAAGTGCTTTCTTTACATTTTTGAATTAAATACATGATTATATATGGATTTGAACATAGAAATTAATAGAAGTTTGAGGTTTTAGTGGAAAAACCTAAAATTTTGTATTTTTGGATTTTGACCACGATTTTGGACATGGAACTTGGAATAAATTATATATTTGAGTTCGTGGTGTTACGAGTAAAGTTTATCTCCAAAAATTTTCGGAATCCGGGCACATGGGGCCCGAGGGTGATTTTATCGACTCTTCGATTAGGATTAGAAATTGTTATAAATTGGATTATAATGAGCAATTGAGCATACATTTATGGGTTTGCACAATTGACTGGTTTTGTAGCGTTGGGCATCAGTTTGAGGAGTTCGAGTGGCGCAGGAGCCGGTTATGGAACTTCGGAGCGAGGTAAGTCTCCTTTCTAACCTTGTAAGAGGGAATTAACCCCATAGGTGAACTAAAGTAATATGTTCTTCTATTTGTGGGGGCTACGTGCACACGAAGTAACGAGAATCCGTACGTAGCTATTATCCCTGTTTATGCCCAGGTAGTTTTAGGTTTACACCATGCTATGTGAACATCGTTATTTGATTATATCTGTTAATTGTATTAAATGGAACTAAGTTGAGGATTTTCTTTAAGGATTTAAAAGCTTCAAGCTGAATTGTCTTTATTTTGAAAAGAATCAAGAAATGGTTGTGATTTGTTGATAAATTTATATTTGGCTGCGTCTCATGTATGTTTCGCGAGCGGGGTAATTCTTTCTATATTTGGCCGTGTCGCATGTATGTTTCGCGAGCGGGGTAATTCTTTCTACATTTGGCCGCGCTGCATGTATGTTTCGCGAGCGGGGTAATTCTATCTATGGTTCGGGCCGTTCGACCCTTGGCAGTGCAAAATTTACATTTATGTTGGATCGGTCCGAACGTCCTCGGCGGGATTTTGTGTGTGATAATAGAACTGAAAGCCCCCTTTTTTTTAATAATCGGCATAACTTCATTGTTTGAGAGATCAATTGTTTAAATGAAGGAAGTAATTTGGGTTCTTGAATATGGTGAAGCATTGTTAAGTTATTTTTTATTCTGAGTTTTATTGTTATCTTTACATATTATTATATTGTTGGACTACTAGTAAGTGTCAAGGTCGACCCCTCGTCACTACTTGTTCGAGGTTAGACTGAATACTTACTGGGTACGCGTTGTTTTCGTATTCATACTACACTTGCTGTACATTTTGTTGTACATGCACATGTATGTTCAGTGGCCTTGTGGGCGCAACTGCGTAGTTGATGCGGGGATTCAGGTGAGCTGTATTCCACGTTACGATCCGCAGCCAGCAAAGTCTCCTTCAGAGCGTTTGTACTTTTCTTTCCTGTCCAAATTTGTATTTCGGACAGATGCTGTACTTTATTTTATTTTAGCTCCTAGTAAATGCTCATGCACTGGTGACACCAGGTTCTGGGATGATTGAGGGATATTCATTATTAAAATTGTGAAACCATTATTAATTATTCTGTAAAATTCATCTTTTACTAGTTAAATTGAAGAAATTTTATGACTTCGAAAGTATTGAAATGAGAATTTAATTAACTATTTAGTGTTGACTTGCCTGACAGTGGTGTCCGGCACCATCACGATCTTTAACGGATTTTGGGTCGTGACATCATAATATAACGACAAACAATACAATCTATCCAAGCATTATATACATCAAAATATAACAGTACAATACAATACAATACTATACGATACATTATAAAACGATACATAACAACCATCAAAACAAGTTGTAAGAGTCAAATGTTAGATATTTCAAATTGAGAAAAAAATGTAAGATATTCAAAATATTCACTATGGTACTACTTCAGAGTTCAAAGAATTCTTTAGGATCTAAAGGATTCAATTTTGTATGTAATTTTTCCAAGCTAAAATACTTCTACCACTGAATCAACACAAGAGTATACATGAAAGTTATCCCCCCAAATACTTGATATACGCATAGTTAAAATCTATATAATGTGGAGCTATCTTCTTCTTTGTTTTTTATTTCTTTTTCGGGTATAATTATGTCGAAAGCACAATACATCTATCTATCTCTATCTATCTATCTATCTATCTATCTATCTATCTATCTATCTATCTATATATTATTTATTTATTTATATATATTATAAAAGCACGAATATTGTACACTAAATGTCGAACGACAAAAATATTCCTGAAATATTAATCGACTTTTATACCCTTTAAAAATTAAATTATTGCTTTGTAACTATAATTTCGTGTGGGATAGTAATGTCATATTTTAAGACTGTCTAATTTTACGTCTATAAAACAAATTCCGTATCCACAAGGTTATTACATTTACGAGTCCTTCGAGTATGAACAACAATGAAATTGATCAAGAGGTTGAATCCTTCCGTGAAACTACCACTGAATGTTTAAAGAATATCTGGCACATTAATAGATTTATAAAAAAGGCTCAATTGTTGTGTATTTGGTTGTTGTCATATCTATTCAACAAAGATGATACTTTCTTCTTTAGCTCGTCGGTGCTAATTTTGTATCTCAAATCTCGATCAAAGCATGCTCCTTTAAGTTGCTTTATTTTCAAGTTTTAGTTTTGGATTTTCAAGAATAAGGTGATAACTTATACTTTGATTAGTTTTTCTTTGCCTTTACTGGTAATTTACTACTATTTTGTATGTTCTATCTCTATCAATGTCACGACCCAAAATCTACTAAGGTCGTGATGGCGCCTGACACCGCTGTCAGACAAGCCAACCATAAATACTTAATTAAATTCTCGTTTAAATTATTGTGAAAACTATAATTTTCCTTCAATTTGGCTAGTAAAAGATAATCTTTACCAAATAAATAAAAGAATATTTAGAAGTTAATACAGAATACCCCATAATCATCTCAGAACCCGGTGTTACAAGTGCATGAGCAGTTTCTAGGAAATAATGTAATACAACAACTGTCCGGAATACAAATTGGACAGAAAAGAAAATACAGTACAATAATCTGAAGGAAACTCTACTGGCTGCGGGTCGTCTCGAGAGGTGCAGCTCACCTAAGCCTCCGTATCAACCATGCCGCTGCGCCCAACTAGGCCACTATACATACATGTGCCTGTATAACAAAAATGCACAGCAAGTGTAGTATGAGTACAAAAACAACGTGTACCCAGTAAATATCCCGTCTAACCTCGAAGAAGTAGAGACGAGAGGTCGACTTCGACACTTACTAGTGGTCCAATAATAATATATTAATAATGCGAATAATCATGGATTTATTAAAAATGGCAGTAACTCAAGTAAGTCAAGAAACAAGTAGACATTCCTTTTTACATTTAGAAGTCTCCAAATTCATAATCCATTATTTATCAATTTATCTCACACCAGGGAGGCAATATCAATTTGTAAATCTCAAGCAAGCATTACAAGCACGCGCAAATCATGCCGAGGTCGTACGGCCCGATCCAACAATATTTAAACTGTGCACTGCCAGAGGGTCGAATGGCGCGAACCATAGATGCATCTATTACCCCGCTCGCGAATCATACGTGCGACGCGGTCAAATATGAATAAACAATCACCCTGCTCGCGAATCATACATGCGACACAGGTACACATAGAAACACACATTCAAACAGTCAATCAAGACTTCATCAAGGAAACAATTATTCAAGGAGGTGTAAATTTCTCTTTTACAAGTTAAGAAAATGAAGTTTAACTCTTTTAGAAAATAATTTGCCACTTCGATATGATTTAAGCAATTTAAACTAACAATAAGGTTACAATTATTACAAGAAAGCATGCTTTTGGGTCCTAGACTACCCGGACATAAGCATAATAGTAGCTATGCACGGACTCTCGTCACCTCGTGCGTACGTAGCCCCCAAAAATAGCAACACATACCCAATTAATTCACCTATGGGGACAATTCCCTCTTACAAGGTTAGAAAGGAGACTCACCTCGCTCCGAAGTTCCATAACCGGCATTCCACGCCCTTCCGAAGACTCAAATTGATGCACAACGTTCCAAAACTAGCCAATAATTATGTAAAACCATTAAACATGTTCAATTACTCATAATAATCCAATTTATAGCAATCCCTAACCCCGATCGAAAAGTCAACAAAAACGCCCTCGGGCCCACGTGCCCGAATTCCGAAATTTTTCGAAGATAAAGTTTACCCACAACCTCACGAACTCAAATATATAATTGGCTCTCAATTTCATGTCCAAAATCGTGGTCAAAATCCAAGAATATAAATTTCCTAGATTTTCTTCAAAATCCCAAAATTTCTACTAATTTACATGATTTTCCATGTAAAAATCTAGATATAATCCAAGTAATTAACTTGCAATAGGTGGGAATCACTTATCTTGACATGTATGATGAAAATGGAGCTCCAAAATCGCTCCTAGGTCGGCTCCCACGGAGGAAATGAGATAAAATGATCCAAACCCATTTCTTTACACTTATACACTGCCCAGATGACTCTTCTTCACGTTCGCGAGACCCCCATCGCGTTCGCGATGAAGAAAATTCCCAAAAATCATTTTTCAAACTCCTCTTAGAAAGCCTTTAGTATAATGGCCATACCTTTTTGTAAGAAACTCCAAATGATAAATGGTTTAATGTTTTGAAAATTAGAAACCAAGATCTATGACTTTCATGTTTTGGTCATCTCCCAATTCCTTATAGATTTTGAGATATTAGCTTCCAAAGTCAGCCCTGTGCAACACAAATTTCTTCTTTATCTTCCCGGACAGCCTGTAGTGTACCAGCCATAACCTTTTTTACACAAATCCAAATACTAAATGGTTTACTTTTCCGAAAACTAGACACAAAGGGCTACAACTTTTGATTTTGGGTCATCTCCAAATTCCTTATAGATTGCGAGATATGAGCCTCCGAAGTCAGACCTGTGCAACAAAGATTTCCTTCTACGCGAACGCGAGGGTCTCTTCGCGAACGCGAAGAATAGAGTCCCTGAAGCCAAATCCTTCTTCGCGAACGCGAGTGTATCCTTGCGAACGCGAAGAACAATACCAGACACCAGCATCAGCTATTGCAAAACAGCCCGAAATGATCCGAAACGACCCCGAAACACACCCGAGGCCCCCGGGGCCCCGTCCAATCACACAAACCAGTCCCATAACATAACACGTACCTGCTCGAGGCCTCAAATCGCATCAAACACAATCAAAATCATGAATCGCACCCCAATTCAAGCTTAATGAACTTTAGAACTTCAAACTTCTACATTCGATGTCGAAACCTATCAAATCACGTCCAATTGATCTCAAATTTTGCACACAAGTCACATTCGACATTACGGACCTACTCCAACTTCCGGAATTGGATTTCGACCCCGATATCAAAAAGTCCACTTTCGGTCAAACTCCTCAAAAACCTTCAAATTTCTATCTTTAGCCAAATGACTCCACAATGACCCACGGACCTCCGAATTCACTTTCGATCCCGCTCCCAATACCAAAATCACCATACGGAGCTATTCCCAGACTCGGAATCCCAAACGGACATTGATAACACTGAAATGCACTTCAACCCAAACTTATGAAATTCTTCCAGAAATGCTAACTTCCACAATAGGTGCCGAAACGTTCCCGGGTCTTCTAAAACCCGATCCGGGCATACGTCTAAGTCCGAAATCATCATAGGAACCTACTGGAACCTTCGAATCCCGATTCCGAGGTCGTATACTCAAAAATCCAATCTTAGTCAATTCTTTCAACTTAAAGCTTCCGAAATGAGAATTCTCTTTCCAAATCAACTCCAAACTTCCCGAAATTCAATTCCGACCATGCGTACAAGTCATAATACCTGAAGTGAAGCTGCTCATGACCTCAAATTGCTGAACGACGTGCTAGAGCTCAAAACGACCGGTCAGGTCGTTACACTCTCTCCCACTTAAACATACATTCGTCCTCGAACGTGCTAAGAACTGCGTTGGAGTTGTCCAAAATCACTGTTTAGCACCTCATGCACCTACCCATGCTACTACAACCCAGTGGAGCACATTAGCTCGATCAATTCTGAAGATATTCCCTTTTATTCAAGTAAATAAGCTTAGAGCCCAGTTCTAACATCCGAAATTCTCCGCCAGGCCTGCTTCCAATATGTGAACACCGTATCAATCACTATACGAGGTACCAGAGCATGACTGCATGCCTTTGCTGAATTCTCACCATGCACCACATCATTCACATGACCATTATAACATTCTCTGATCATAATAACTGACATTCCCCGAATCTGATGCTCACAATGCACCTCATGATATATATAAGTCTTGTTCCAACTCTCGTAATTCTGCCACGACGGAAGAGATGTGTAGAAATTCATAACCAACTGTCGAGTCAACAAATCATTGAGTCTATACTTCTGACAAGAACCATTACCCCATTCCGAACCAAATAATGATCTTTGCTCTTTAATATACTTCATATAATTCGACTCCACTGATCCTAAATCCAATAATCTCGTCTCATCCAGTATGAATTGCTCAGGAAATAAGCCACCCCGGTCATGATCCAATAATTATAAGTATGTTTCTTCCATGTAGAATAAATAATCCTAATTCCACACAAAAAAACCTTTAATATACAAAATTAACTTTGTCATTATAAGTATGTTTCTTTCTCCGGAGACAAACAAACCAAAACAACTTTAATAATTATGGAGTTTAAAAGTATAAAAGAACAAAGCCAAATATTATATTCAACGAACAACAAAGATTTTGGCTTTGAAAATGTCACGACCCAATTTCCCCTCCGTTGGGTTTCGTGATGGCACCTAGTCTTAAGGACTAGGTATGCCTTATAATTGCGGAATAACAACAATGAAAATAACATCTAAAATTCTTCTGAAATAAATTTCTTATACAATGAACATCTTCCCAAAACCCGGTAGTACAAGTCATAAGCTCTATAGAGTTTTCGCTACCATTTCTAAACACATCCGTATAGAAATAAGTACAGCAGTGAGAATATAAAATAGGAAGGTGACTCCGAAGCCTGCGAACGCAGCAGTAGGGCTACCTTGAGTCTCCTCGGCAAGAATCGACACAGCTACTAGTGAACAATACCTGGATCTGCACAAAAAAATATGCAGAAGTGTAGTATGAGCACACCACAGCGGTGCCCAGTAAGTATCAAGACTAACCTCGGTGGAGTAGTGACGAGGAACAGTCAAGACACCTACTGGTCAAATGAAATGAACAATAAAGGGAGAACACGGGTAGTAACGAACGACACCAAGTAAATCACATAACCAAGTAAAGCAATACTGACATAACAGGAACAGAGACAAGTAAGAATATATACAAATGAAGAAGGCAATACCAACTCAATCACTCACATCATTCCTAATATACAATCCCGACCATCTCAATCCTCGATTTTTCATATCATAATCTCAACTTCCGAACCTTAAGCACACATGGCACCTTGTGCTCCTATATTTTCCCATCTCACTCTTGACAAAAGAAATCCACATACTATACAACACATAATGTCCGTACAAATGCACTCAAGATGTTCAAGAAGTCTCATTTACCTAATATAAGAAAATTTCAAATTCAAAACTAATTAGGTAAACCACCGAGAAAAGATGGAGTTATTATTATTAGAAATCATTTGAATAAATAAAGTACCATTTTCAATTAGAATACAACATCGAATGAATTATTACCTTTACCATGGGATTTAATAATTTACAACTTAGTAGAAATGAAATTCCTTTTAAGTAGACTACAACCTCAGATGATTTAAGGAAAATTTAGTTGAGAAATAAATTGAGTCAAAAATGTAGAAATTATTGTAGTTTAAGATTTAAAATATATATGTATATATATGGCTAGGTATTTACAACACTATGGGTTCCAACACAAAGACTCACAGAAGCAAGGGAATCTAACCCGTTAAAACACTTGAATTGATAACAACAATTACACAGCAAGTAGAAAGTGCACGACATCACCCTTCGTGCTTTTACACTCACAAAATATCGACAGAGAATCTCCCAGGATCCCGTCCCGTAGTCCCAAACGTAAATACTTGGGGGATCTCTCAGTATCCTCAGTATATGAGCTTAGGGGATCACTTGGTAACCTCAATATATGTGCCGAGGATCTCTTGGTATCCTCAATATACAAGCTAGGGATCTCTTGGTATCCCGAGGATCTCTTGGTATCCTCAATACATGTGCTGGGGATCTCTTGGTATCCCGAGGATCTCTTGGTATCCTCAATATACAAGCTAGGGATCTCTTGGTATCCCGAGGATCTCTTGGTATCCTCAATATACAAGCTAGGGATCTCTTGGTATCTTGAGGATCTCTTGGTATCCTCAATATATGTGCTGGGGATCTCTTGGTATCCCGAGCCAACAATATGAACAATAACGTCCCGGCAAGGGAATCAACAATATAAACAACACATCCCGGCAAGGGAATCAACAATATAAACAGTACATCCCGGCAAGGGAATCAACAATATAAACAGTATATCCCGACAAGGGAATCGACAATATAAACAGTACATCCCAGCAAGGGAATCAACAACAATCCAACAACCCAACAATCTAATCACAAGGAAATTCCACCACCAAGAGTATGATTACATAGCAACAAAAGAATCACGGAGAAACTAAGAAGCGTAATAACCTTAACAAAACAACAAATAACAGCTAATTCAATTAAGGCAATTAAGGCCAAGTAATAGGTAGGAGTTAGAGGAAAGCTAACAACATTGTATGGAGCATATATGTGATGACTCGGCCAGTCGTCTTAAGAATTAACACCCCGATACCCTATTAACTACTTTCCCCGTGTTTATTCTGCTATTTTGATTTGACGGGATGTTCGGTTTTGAGTTTCGGAGAGTTATTGGGACATTTAGTCCCTAAATGAGAGCTTAAGTGTTGGAAATTAGATCGCAGTCGGAGCAGTGTGAAGACGGCCTCGGAATGGAAATCCGATGTTTCTGTTAGCTTCGTGGGGTGATTTCGGGCTTAGGGGCGTGTTCGGATTGTGTTTTGGAGGTCCGTAGCTAATTTAGGCTTGAAATGCCGAAAGTGGAATTTTTGAAGTTTCCGGTTCGATAGTGAGATTTTGATCCGAGGGTCGGAATGGAATTACGAAAGTTGGAGTAGCTCCGTAGTGTTGAACGTGACATGTGTGCAAAATTTCAGGTAATTCGGACGAGGTTTGATAGACTTTTTGATGAAAGCGTGTTTTTAGAGTTTTTGGAAACTTAGGCTTGAATCCTATGTGTTTTGGTCGATTTGATGTTGTTTGAAGTGTTTTGAAGATTGGTACAAGTTTGAATAAGGTTTTTTGATATGTTGGTGCCTTAGGTTGAGGTCCCGGGAGCCTCGGGTGAGTTTCGGAGGGTTGATCGGACCATTTCATGCCTTGGAGAGTTGCAGATTTTGGAGTTCAGCTGTTACAGAGTTTTTACTCTTCGCGATCGCGTAGGGGTCTCGCGATCGCGTAGAGCTGTTGTGGGGGGCAATCCAGTTTTTTCTTTGCGTTCGCGAAGGTGGAGATGCGATCACATAAGGTGGTGGAGTTGTTGATTGCAAACGCGTAGTGAGGGTCGCGTTCGCGTAGAGTTAAGTGGACCAGGGGTTTGGCTTGGAGTTGTTCTTTGCGAACGCGGTAGCCAGTCCGCGATCGCGTAGGGTAAGATGCCTGAGCATCGCGTTCGCGTGGGATTTTATACGTTCACATAGAGTTAATTTTGGGAGCTGAGAATTTGTGCTTTGCGATCGTGAATGATGTCCCGCGATCGCGATGAAGGAATTTAGGCCTGGGCAGAAGGTTTAAAAGGTCGTCTTGTCCGCGAATGTAGGGTTTATTTCTTCCATTGTTGGTCGTTTTTGGAGCTTTTTGAAGGAGATTAAAGAAGGATTCAAGGGGAATCACTTGGAGGTAAGAATTTTGGACCTAAAACTCGATTCTATTATGAAATCTACCTAGTAAATCATGGAATCTAGGCCTAAAATAGAAGAATTAGGGCCCGAGTTTAAGATACTTTAAAATGAGAATTTGAGGGGTCATTTGGACTCCGATTTCAGTGTTCTTGGTATGTATGGACTCGTGGGAAGATAAGGATTCCGTTGATGTAATTTTTATCGAGTTTCGAGATGTGAGCCTGAAGGGCATTTTGGTTATTTTACCTAATTTCGCGTATTAGCTTAGAATTTAACTGTAGAATCAGTTACTTGAAGTGTTATTTACAATATGCAATTGGATTGAATAGATTTGGGCCATTTGGAGTTGAGAACTCGTGGCAAAGACATGGTTTAGAGTTGATTTTGAGTTGGTTCGAGGTAAGTGGCTTGCCTAACCTCGTGTGGGGGACTTCCCCTTAGGATTTGGTATTGTGATATTTGAAATGCCTCGTACGTGAGGTGACGAGCGCGTACTTGTGCTAATTGCCGAAAATCGGTTTTCATTAAGTAATTAAAACTGTGCTTCCTTTTCTTTCTGTCATTACTACTTGAAATTTGAGCTTGTTGTTAGCTTAGGAAAGCATGTCTAAATGATTTAATTGCCTTATTTGAATTATGTGCAGCATGCTAGGTTAGAAATACCTGTTTCGCCTTGATATGAAGTTGACAATTTATGACTATTCTTCGTGTTGCTGCTGCGTGTTTACATTGGGACTACGGATGTGGGATTCGGTAGATCCCCCCTTGTTTGTTTATTTGGGACTACGGATGTGGGATTCCGGTAGATCCCCCTACACAGTTATATGGAACTATGGGAATGCCCCTGGTAAATTCCCCAAGTACTGGGTATTTATATTTGGGACTACGGATCGGGATTCCGGTAGATCCCCGCGCACTGATAGTTGGACTACGGGACGGGATCCCGAGAGATCCTTCGGATATATATANGGACGGTATCCTGGAAGATGCCTCGGTTGTTATCTCTGTGTTGAGCTGTATTTCTTTCCCGTGATTTATTTGTCTCTGTTCTAGTTGTTGTTTTTCTTCCAATTCTATGTTATTTCTTACTGTTGCACTTATTTATACTGTTTTATTCCACACTGTTAACCCTTATATCTTATTAAATCTCAGTAGGGCCCTGACCTTCCTCGTCACTACTCAACCGAGGTTAGGCTTGGCACTTACTGAGTACCGCTGTGGTGTACTCATGCCCTTCCTGCGCATGTTTTTCATGTGCAGATCCAGGTACTTTCACTCAGTCTTATCATCTTTTAGGCGAGACGCTTTTGTAGAGACTTCGAGGTATATCTGCCGCGTCCGCAGACCGAGGAGTCCCTTTCTATTCTTGCTTTTTAGTATTAGCCCTTCTGTATTTCTGTTCTTTGTTAGACATTCTGGAGTTAGAGCTATGTAGTATCCTTAGCTTGTGATTTGTGGGTTTCCGGGTCTTGGATATATGTATTGGTTTTGAGAGTTAAATACTGTGTATGCCGAGCGGCACTTTTAAACGCTGGTTATTACATTATTTCTGCTTTAAATTGCTTTATTTTCGCAAAAAATTGGTTTTTCTTCCGCAATTCAGGCTTACCTAGTCGTAGAGACTAGGTGCCGTCACGATGATTCACGGAGGGCGAACCGGGGTCGTGACAAGTTGGTATCAGAGCGCTAGGTTCATAGGAGTCATGAATCACAAGCCGATTTATTAGAGTCTCGTTGATCGGTACGGAGACGTCTGTACTTATCTAGGAGAGGCTATTTTACTGTTAGGAAAATTCCACTTCATTGTTTTCCCTGTCGTGCAAGATTTTTGACATCACAATCCTAAACCTCTGTCTTCCATGCTCTCACAGATGGTGAGGACGCGTGCTACCAGAGATGATCAGGCACCCGCGCCCCCTACTGGAGCCGTCAGAGGCCGGGGCCGGGGTAGAGGCCGAGGACGCGCTCGTGGTGCAGCCAGAGCACCCGCGCGAGCTGCCGCCGAGGTACCCCCAGCAGTACTAGCCGGAGTCCAGACACCTGATGAGTCTGCCACTACTACTCCAGCACTCCAGGAGACCTTAGCATAGTTTATGACTATGTACACCACTCTAGCTCAGGCAGGGTTGCTCCCCCTTCTTGCAGCTATATCCCAGGTCGGGGGAGGAGCACAGACTCCCACCGCCCGCACTCCCGAGCAGCGAGTGCATATTGATCAGGTCCCAGAGGCTTTTCCTGTACAATCGGTAGCCCCAGCCCAACCCGAGGAGAGGGCAGTAGCTTCAGAGGAGGAGCAGAAGAGGCTCGAGAGGTTCAAGAAGTATCAGCCTCCGACCTTTAGCGGACTAGCCTTAGAGGATGCCCTTGGATTTCTTGAGGAGTGCTACCGTATCATCCATACTAAGGGCATATCAGGATCGAGCGGGGTTTCCTTCACTACCTTCCAGCTTCGAGGAGCCACCTATCAGTGGTGGCGTGCTTATGAGTTAGACAGTTCGGATGAGGCAGCTTCCCTAACTTGGACTCAGTTTTCAGATATGTTCCTGAGAGAGTATGTTCCTCAGAGCCTCAGGGATGTATGGCGTGCAGAGTTTGAGCATTTGCGCTAGGGTACTATGACTGTCTCGGGGTATGCTGTCTGTTTCACTAGCTTGGCTAGACATGCACCAGCCTTGGTTTTTACTGTTCGCGAGAGGGTTCGCCGGTTTATTGAGGGGCTTATTCCCAGCATCAGGTTTAGCATGGCTCACGGGTTGGAGATGGATATTCATTATCGGCAGGTGGTGAGCATTGCTAGGAGAATTGAGGGTATGCATGCTAGGGATAGAGAGGAGAGGGAGGCCAAGAGGTCTTGAGAGTCGGGCCATTATTCTGGTGCCCGTGCCCCAGCTGCAGGTCGGCATGGTAGAGGTTTTGTGGGTTAGCCAGCTCAGTTTGCATCTCAGATTTCACACAGTGTTTCAGGTGTTCAGGGGTCTCAGAGTACCCGTACCACGCATTTTCCACTGCCACGTCAGGTGCGAGGTTGTTTTTAGTGTGGTGACACACGCCATGTGGTGAGGTATTTCCCTAGACTGGGGAAGGGTGCACCTCCACAGACTTCTCAGCCACAGCGTGCTCCGCAGAGTTTCCAGGCTATGATTCCAGCACCAGTTACTATCTTTCCTGCCCGTACCGAGGCTGTCGCCTCCGATTCTGTCATCGCAGGTATTATCCTTATCCGTCATAAAGATACATTGGTTCTATTCGATCCAGGCCCCACCTATTCTTATGTGTTTTCTTATTTTGCCCCGCCTTTGGGTGTGTCTCGGGATTTTTTTTTATAATTTCCACTAGGCATTGTGCCTAGGGCTGATTTTCATTAATGTAAAATAAAGTACAACAAAAGTGGAGGGGGACCTGAACCTTACCTCCACAACAAATATGAAAGTGCATTTGGTTATCCACATATGATAGCCAAATGACACTTGATCACTGTGACAAGTTAGACCTATGAAGGTGAACCAAATGTCTATCCAACAGTGATAGGCAATTGATTCTACAAAATACAATTGAAGTAAGCCTAGGTCAACTGTACAAAAAAGCATAAATAATCTTAAAATTACTAATCTAAAGAGTTGGAAGTTAGATTTCCATAGACAACAAATTCTACATTTAATGTACATGTAGAAGTGCCCTAACAAGAATGGTACATAACCAATACAATTGGTATTAACTATCTTCCACTTTGCTTTGGCATTGCAAACAAGGAAAGCCAAGTGGAAGATAGGTGACAAAAAGAGTACAAGGAAGGCTGCACAAGATTGCTGCTGTCTGATGAAGCTGACAGAAAAGAGTGAGCAGAGTGAGCAGATAGGAGGACCAAGTGTTGCACCAGTTATCCAGGTAAGGGGTTTAAACTGGATGTCTTGAAGTGAGTAAGCCACATAAATGGTAATGTGCTGTGCCTGCAAATGTCTCCTGAACTGCAGCTGATTCTGGAAAGTTGTCTGAACCTGCATGATTAGGCTCAATTGGAGTTGACTATGGATGCATTGCCTATGACATCTCGGGATTTTTGAGTTCTCCTGTTTATGTTTCTACTCCTGTTGGAGATTCTTTTGTTGTGGACCGCGTTTATTGGTCGTGTTTGATTGCTCTTAGTGGTTTTGAGACCAGAGCCGATTTGTTATTTCTCAGCATGGTAGACTTTGATGTTATTCTGGGTATGGACTGGTTGTCGCTCCAGTATGCTATTCTTGATTGTCACGCCAAAACCGTGACGCTGGCTAGGCCAGGTGTACCGCAAGTAGAGTGGAGGGGGTACTTTAGATCATACTTCCAGTAGAGTTATTTCATTCCTTAAGGCTCAACGTATGGTTGAGAAAGGGCGTATCTAGCTTATGTGAGAGATGTCAGTATTGATACCCCTACAGTTGATTCAGCCCTAGTTTTGATATTGCCTACCGGTTCGGGGTCTTATACTGTCTATTATGATTCCTCGAGAGTTGGCCTTGGAGCGGTATTGATGCAGGAGGGTAGGGTGATTGCCTACGCATCCAGACAGTTGAAGATACATGAGAAGAATTATCCTGTTCATGATCTTGGGTTAGCTGTCATTGTTCACGCCTTGAAGATCTGGCGCCGTTATTTGTACGGCGTGCCTTGTGAGAAATCTACTGATCACCGGAGTTTGCATCATCTGTTCAAGCAGAAGGACCTTAATTTGCGTCAGAGGAGATGGCTAGAGCTGCTGAAGGATTATGACATCACTATCTTGTATCACCCGGGCAAGGACAATGGTGGCCGATGCTTTGAGCCGCCGGGCAGAGAGTTTGGGGAGTTTGGCTTATCTACCAGTAGCAGAGAGGCCTATGGAGATGGATGTTCAGGCCTTAGCCAGCCAGTTTGTGAGATTGGATCTTTCGGAGCCCAGTCGGGTTCTAGCTTGCGTGGTCTCTCGATCTTCCTTGTTTGATCGTATCCGGGGGCGTCAGTTTGATGACCCTCATTTGCTTGCCCTCAAGGACAAAGTGTTGTATGGCGATGCTCGAGATGTGACTTTAGGTGATGACGGAGTATTGAGGATGCAGGGTCGAGTTTGTATACCCAATGTAGATAGGCTTCGGGAGTTGATTCTAGAGGAGACCCATAGTTCGCGGTTTTCCATTCATCCAGGTGCCGCGAAGATGTATCAGGACTTGAGGCAGCACTACTGGTGGAGGCGGATGAAGAAGGATATAGTTGGGTTTGTAGCTCGGTGCCTTAATTGTCAGCAGGTGAAGTATGAGCACCAGAGACCGGGTGGATTGCTTCAGCAGATAGAGATTTCGGAGTGGAAGTGGGAGAGGATCACCATGGACTTCGTATCTGGGCTCCCACGGACTTTGAAGAAGTTCGATGCCATTTGGGTTATTGTGGATCGGCTGACCAAGTCCGCGCATTTCATCCCTGTGTATACTACCTATTCCTCGGAGCGGTTGGCGGAGATTTATATCCGGTAGATTGTCCATTTGCATGGTATTCCAGTTTCCATCATTTTAGACAGAGGTACTCAGTTCACATCGCGATTCTGGAGAGCCGTACAGCAGGAGTTGGGTACTCAGGTGGAGTTGAGCATAACATTTCACCCTCAGATGGACGGACAGTCCGAGCGCACTATTCAGATTCTTGAGGATATGCTCCGTGCGTGTGTGATTGAGTTTGGGGGTTCTTGGGATCAGTTCTTGCCATTGGCGGAGTTTGCCTACAACAACAGCTATCGGTCCAGCATTCAGATGGCACCGTACGAGGCTTTATATGGTAGGCGATGTAGGTCTCCGGTGGGTTGGTTCAAGCCGGGTGAGGCTAGATTATTGGGCACAGACTTGGTTCAGGATGCTTTGGAGAGAGTCAAGGTGATTCAGGATAGACTCCGTACAGCCCAGTCCAGACAGAAGAGTTACGCGGATCGGAAGGTTCGTGATGTTTCCTACATGGTTGGAGAGCGGGTTCTGCTTTGGGTTTCGCCTATGAAGGGCGTTATGATATTTGGGAAGAAGGGGAAGTTGAGTCCGAGGTTTATTGGCCCTTTTGAGATATTGAGGCGTATTGGGGAGGTTGCTTTCGAGCTTGCCTTACCTCCCAGCTTGGCAGGAGTTCATCCGGTATTTCATGTTTCGATGCTCTGGAGGTATCACAGTGATCCGTTGCACGTGTTGGATTTCAGCTCTGTCCAGTTGGAAAGCGATCTATCTTATGTTGAGGAGCCAATGGCAATATTGGGCAGGCAAGAAGCTGAGGTAAAAGAACATTGGATCAGTAAGGGTTCAGTGGCGGGGTCAATCGATCGAGGAGGCGACCTGGGAGACCGAGCAGGATATGCGCAGCCGTTACCCTCATCTTTTCACTACTTCAGGTATGTCTCTATGATCGTCGAGGACGAACGAATGTTTAAGTGTAGGAGGATGTGACGACCCGGCCAGTCGTCTTAAGAATTAACTCCCCAATCCCCTATTAACTACTTTCCCCGTGTTTATTTCTGCTATTTTGATTTATCGGGATGTTGATTTTGAATTTCGAAGAGTTTTGGGACACTTAGTCCCTAAATGAGAGCTTAAGTATTGGAAGTTTGACCGCAGTCGAAGCAGTGTGAAGACGGCCTCAGAATGGAAATCTGATGTTTCCGTTAGCTTCGGTGATTTCGGGCTTAGGGGCGTGTTCGGATTGTGTTTTGGAGGTCCGTAGCTAATTTAGGCTTGAAATGCCGAAAGCGAAATTTTTGAAGTTTCCGGTTCGATAGTGAGATTTTGATCCGAGGGTCGGAATGGAATTCCGAAAGTTAGAGTAGCTCTGTAGTGTTGAATGTGACGTCTGTGCAAAATTTCAGGTCATTCGGACGAGGTTTGATAGACTTTTTGATCGAAAGCGTGTTTTTAGAGTTTTTGGAAACTTAGGCTTGAATCCGATGTGTTTTGGTCAATTTGATATTGTTTGAGGTGTTTTGAAGATTGGTACAAGTTTGAATAAGGTTTTGTGATATGTTGGTGCCTTAGGTTGAGGTCCCGGGGGCCTCGGGTGAGTTTCGGAGGGTTGATCGGACCATTTCATGCCTTGGAGAGTTGCAGATTTTGGAGTTCAGCTGTTGCAGAGTTTTTACTCTTCGCGATCGCGTAGGGGGTCTCACGATCGCTTAGATCTGTTGTAGGGGGCAGTCCAGTTTGTTCTTTGCATTCGCGAAGGTGGAGATGCGATCGCATAAGGTGGTGGAGTTGTTGATTGCGAACGCGTAGTGAGGGTCGCGTTCGCGTAGAGTTAAGTGGACCAGGGGTTTGGCTTGGAGTTGTTCCTTGCGAACGCGGTAGCCAGTCCGCGATCGCGTAGGGTAAGATGCCTGAGCATTGCGTTCGTGTGGGGTTTTACGCGTTCGCATAGGTTAATTTTGGGAGCTGAGAATTTGTGCTTCGCGATCGCGAAGGATGTCCCGCGATCGCGATGAAGGAATTTAGGCCTGGGCAGAAGGTTTAAAAGGTCGTATTGTCCGCGAATGTGGGGTTTATTTCTTCCATTGTTGGTCATTTTTGGAGCTTTTTCAAGGAGATTAAAGAGGGATTCAAGGGGAATCACTTGGAGGTATGAATTTTGGACCTAAAACTCGATTCTATTATGAAATCTACCTAGTAAATCATGGAATCTAGGCCTAAAATAGAAGAATTAGGGCTCGAGTTTAAGATACTTTAAAATGAGAATTTGAGGGGTCATTTGGACTCCGATTTCAGTGTTCTTGGTATGTATGGACTCGTGGGAAGATAAGGATTCCGTTGATGTGATTTTTATCAAGTTTCGAGACGTGAGCCTGAACAGCGTTTTGGTTATTTTACCTAATTTCGCGTATTAGCTTAGAATTTAACTGTAGAATCAGTTACTTGAAGTGTTATTTACAATATGCAATTGAATTGAATAGATTTGGGCCATTTGGAGTCGAGAACTCGTGGCAAAGACGTGGTTTCTGGTTGATTTTGAGTTGGTTCGAGGTAAGTGGCTTGCCTAACCTCGTGTGGGGGACTTCCCCTTAGGATTTGGTATTGTGATATTTGAAATGCCTCGTACGTGAGGTGACGAGCGCGTACTTGTGCTAATTGCTGAAAATCCGTTTTCATTAAATAATTAAAACTATGTTTCCTTTTCTTTCTGTCATTACTACTTGAAATTTGTGCTTGTTGTTAGCTTTGGAAAGCATGTCTAAATGACTTAATTGCCTATTTGCTCAGATTGCCTTATTTGAATTATGTGCAGCATGCTAGGTTAGAAATACCTGTTTCGCCTTGATATGAAGTTGACAATTTATGACTATTCTTCGTGTTGCTGCTGTGTGTTTACATTGGGACTACGGATGTGGGATTCCGGTAGATTCCCCCCCTTGTTTGTTTATTTGAGACTACAGATGTGGGATTCCGGTAGATCCCCCTGCACAGTTATATGGAACTATGGGAATGCACCCGGTAGATTCCCCAGTACTGGGTATTTATATTTGGGACTACGGATCGGGATTCCAGTAGATCCCCGCGCACTAATAGTTGGACTACGAGACGGGATCCCGGGAGATCCTTCGGATATATATATATATATGATGGACTACGGGACGGTATCCCGGGAGATCCACCAGATAGTTGTAATTGGGACTACAGGACGGTATCCTGGAAGATGCCCCGGTTGTTATCTCTGTGTTGAGCTGTATTTCTTTCCCGTGATTTATTTGTCTCTGTTCTAGCTGTTGTTGTTCTTCCAGTTCTATGTTATTTTGTTACTGTTGCACTTATTTATACTGTTTTATTCCATACTGTTAATCCTTATATCTTATTAAATCTCACTAGGGCCCTGACCTTCCTCGTCACTACCCAACCGAGGTTAAGCTTGGCACTTACTGAGTACCGTTGTGGTGTACTCATGCCCTTCCTGCGCATGTTTTTCATGTGCATATCTAGGTACTTTCACTCAGTCTTATCATCTTTGAGGCGAGACGCTTCTTTAGAGACTTCGAGGTATATCTGCCACGTCCGCAGACCGAGGAGTCCCTTTCTATTCTTGCTTTTTAGTATTAGCCCTTCTGTATTTCTGTTCGTTGTTAGACATTCTGGAGTTAGAGCTATGTAGTATCCTTAGCTTGTGATTCGTGGGTTTCCGGGTCTTGGATATATGTATTGGTTTTGAGAGTTAAATACTGTGTATGCCGAGCGGCACTTTTAAACGCTGGTTATTACTTTATTTCTGCTTTAAATTGTTTTATTTCCGCAAAAATTTGGTTTTTCTTCCGCAATTTAGGCTTACCTATTCGTAGAGACTAGGTGCCGTCACGATGGTTCACGGAGGGTGAACCGGGGTCATGAAAATATAGGGGTAAATTATGCAATTAGATAACTCAATCATCTCAGAGTACCGATATGCCCGGACTCGCTCAAAATTCACCCCGAAACTCATCCGAGGCCCCCGAAATCTCAACCAAATGTACCAACACATCCCATAACATCATACGCACTTAGCCCCACTCTAAAATCATTTCAAACATCGCTAAGACCACGAATCAGATGCCCAAACGCATGAAAATTACTATGAACTTCAAGAACCTCTAGAATTGCAATGAAGCGTCCGAACCATATCAAATCAACTCCAAACGACACCAAGATTTGCAGGCAAGTCCCAAATGACATAACGGAGCTGTTCCAACTTTCGGAATCGCATTCCGACCTCGATAGCATAAAAGTCATCTATGGGTCAAACCTCTGCATTTCCGAAACTTCAACTTTTCCAACTTTCACCAAAATGCCCCAAATTACCCTACGGGCCTCCAAACCCAAATTCGAACTCAAGCCCAAGCCCAAAATCACCATACGAAGCTACTGACATCACCCAAAACTCATTCCGGAGCCGTTTACTCAAAAGTCAAATTCCGGTCCAATTCTCTCCGCTTAAACTTCCAGAACTATATTCCTTCTTTCCAATTCGACTCCGATTCATCCGAAAACTGAATCCAACCCTGCACACAAGTGGTTATACATAATGTGAAGCTGCTCTTGAACTCAAACTGCCGAACCGGATGCAATTGTTCAAAACGACCAGTCGGGTCGTTACATCCTCCTCCACTTAAACATACGTTCGTCCTCGAACGTGCCCAGAGTCATTCCGAAGCCATTGAACCACTGCATGAGCTCCTCATACATACACCCGGAGGTGTTTCCCCATCACCCAACCTATGCAGAACTGGCAATGCCACTTAGAAGGTCTCATCTCCTCCTTAGTTTATAACCTTAGAACAGAACCCAAACCTCATCATCTGAAATTAGTCATAGAACCCAAATTCCACATCATCACACTGATTACACCCGAACAAGACGAATCGAGCCAAAAATTCCAACCCAGGATACAATCACGTGCTGATCCACGCAGCTCAAATACTCGAAGCAATAACCTCTGACTACCATATCTGCTCAAATAACACTCTGTATGCCGGCAATACACTTCACATTGAATACAACCTTGTTACGGACTTCCACAACACTGACATGATAAAGAAACATGCGGAAACTCATCCGCTCATGAAGTCAACAAGTCAAGAAACTCTCTCGCCCGATACCTTAGTACTAATCTCATGTCTAAGAACCTCATCTCAGCCGATACAAGCAGCACAACTAACAGCTCATCATGGAACCACACAGATTCTCACATTACACAATTCGTACACCTAACCAATAATTACTCAATTATGTAACACAAATAAAGAAAAGCAAAGTAGAAGAATTTTCTAACAAGTGTAGCATGTGCAACAACAAAAATATAGTGTTCATCAAAATGGGTTCACGGAGGAAAACAGAACACCAAATAAACACAGGGAAAGGGTATCCCCACATAACATCCGCTGCGACGTGCAGCCCGCTCCAAAATACTCATCAAGCCAGTATGCTCGGGCCCACTGATCATATGAATACTGAGATTTAGCACAACAGAGTGCACAAATAAAACTGTGGGAGCAATGAATAGAAACAACAAAATATGAGAGAAGCAAGCACATATATAAGGTGCAATTAGCAAATCAACATCACGAGGGCTATCTCACCCGCATCGCCATAATGCCTGAACAGAATTACAACATGCTTGGGGAATAATCGTACAACCTCACAGCTCACCACAACATAACAAAGCAGCACATAACATAGGCTAGAGGCACAAATAATGTCCATTCTGCCTGAGAACATAACCAAAATGACAATCTCACAGGAGCACACAAGCCTGACCCAATACAAACCATATATTCTCGCTGATCTTCCAAGTAGCCCCAACAAAATCCTAGTTCTTCTCAATTAGATAAATATGCTTCAAAAGATCCACAACAACTTATCGGCATTGTATACTATTAATTATCCCATTCTCAACATTTCTTCAAAGTCTGCAAACAGGAATTAGTCTACATATGAAGGTATCTAGCCCCAAACCTCCGGAGATCTAAAATTTCCATACCCAACATCAACTACGCAAATGAAATGGCTGATATATCACTCACACCCTATTATTCCGCTGAATCACCCATATAGAGTTTCTTGCCGCGTAACAAAACATGAACCTCGAAAGCCTCAAAACCCAGTAATCACCATGATACCAGCCATGCACCCACACGCAACCAAGCCAACAAGACTGTACCTCCCCAACTCGACAGAGTTACACAAACCGCCCAATCCAAGAGTGCTGGCACAAATGCCAGTAGAGGATTCCTATTCAAAGGACCAATCACTCCATCGCTATGTTGACCCAACACCACAGAGCTGACCCATTTTCTTCGGATAGTCGGTATGCAATAATCCCAATCAAAGCCCCAATATCGTCCCTTGCAAGATCTCAGTCTTTAGTGATATAAAAATTTCGGAAACCTTCCAATACCACTTACATACATACCTCAGGCCAAAACTGATGTAAATCTGACTCTGCAATCCGGACGCCGCTAGTGGACTCCTCCACTTAGCGCGAAGTCATAGAAAATAGCAATTGATGATCCGCAAAACTAACTTTCGCAACTCGCACAACACCAATCACAAGGTACCCCAACACCACCAGCCATCCTCAATCAACATCCACCTCGCATCCTTGCCACAATTGCGACGACTAGTCAGCCAATTAAACCTTCACAAGCTCGCACTTATCAACGAGATGTCGGAAACCGCTGCGCGTCCATATGGACAACGGAATATTCTCTCAATACCTCTGTACCTTCAGCCTAGGCAGTACGTTGAGACAATGCCTGAGCATCCCTGACTCCTTCGTAGCCCGTTTGTAGCATCACGAACCACTGCCGCATGGCGGACACTGAGAGCGTAATATCATACACGAGGGGATGTAGAGGAACATAAGCTATATACTTCGAGCTGAATCAATATCGCACGATAAGGAATGAAAGAAGTGGAATTTCCTAACAGTTCTGTAGCCTCTCGAAGATAAGTACAGACGTCTCCATACCGATCCGCAAGACTCTACTAAACCTTCTTATGACTCGTAGCACCCATGACCCTAGAGCTCTGATACTAACTTGTCACGACCCAATTTCCCCTCCGTTGGGTTTCGTGATGGCACCTAGTCATAAGGACTAGGTAAGCCTAATAATTGCGGAATAACAACAATGAAAATAACATCTAAAATTCTTCTGAAATAAATTTCTTATACAATGAACATCTTCCCAAAACCCGGTAGTACAAGTCATAAGCTCTATAAAGTTTTCGCTACCATTTCTAAACACAACCGTATAGAAATAAGTACAACAGTGAGAACATAAAATAGGAAGGTGACTCCGAAGCCTGCAAATGCAGCAGCAGGGCTACCTTGAGTCTCCTCGGCAAGAATCGACACAGCTACTAGCGAACAATACCTGGATCTGCACAAAAAAATATGCACAAGTGTAGTATGAGCACACCACAACGGTGCCCAGTAAGTATCAAAGCTACTGGTCAAATGAAATGAACAATAAAGGGAGAACACGGGTAGTAACGAACGACACCAAGTAAATGAGATAACCAAGTAAATCAATACTAACATAATAGGAACAGAGACAAGTAAGAATATATACAAATGAAGAAGGCAATACCAACTCAATCACTCACATCATGCCTAATACACAATCCCGACCATCTCAATCCTTGATTTTTCATATCATAATCTCAACTTCCGAACCTTCAGCACACATGGCATTTGTGCTCCCATATTTTCCCATCTCGCTCTTGACAAAAGAAATCCACATACTATACAATACATAATGTCCGTACAAATGCACTCAAGATGTTCAAGAAGTCTCATTTACCTAATATAAGAAAATTTCAAATTCAAAACTAATTAGGGAAACCAGCGAGAAAAGATGGAGTTATTATTATTAGAAATCATATGAATAAAGAAAGTACCATTCTCAATTAGAATACAACATCGAATGAATTATTACCTTTACCATGGGATTTAATAATTTACAACTTAGTAGAAATTCCTTTTAAATAGACTACAACCTCAGACGATTTAAGGAAAATTTAGTCGAGAAATAAATTGATTCAAAAATGTAGAAATTATTGTAGTTGAAGATTTGAAATATATATGTATATATATACGGCTAGGTATTTACAACACTATGGGTTCCAACACAAAGACTCACAGAAGCAAGGGAATGTAACCCGTTAAAACACTTAAATTGATAACAACAATTACACACAGCAAGTAGAAAGTGCACGACATCACCCTTCGTGCTTTTACACTCACAGAATATTGACAGGGAATCTCTTGGGATCCCGTCCCGTAGTCCCAAACGTAAATACTTGGGGGATCTCTCAGTATCCTCAGTATATGAGCTAGGGATCTCTTGGTATCCCGAGGATCTCTTGGTATCCTCAATATATGTGCCGGGGATCTCTTGGTATCCCGAGGATCTCTTGGTATCCTCAATATACATGCTAGGGATCTCTTGGTATCTCGAGGATCTCTTGGTATCCTCAATACATGTGCTGGGGATCTCTTGGTATCCCGAGGATCTCTTGGTATCCTCAATATACAAGCTAGGGATCTCTTGGTATCCCGAGGATCTCTTCGTATCCTCAATATACATGCTAGGGATCTCTTGGTATCCTAAATATACAAGCTAGGGATCTCTTGGTATCCTCAATATATGTGCTGCGGATCTCTTCGTTTCCCGAGCCAACAATATGAACAATAACGTCCCGGCAAGGGAATCAACAATATAAACAACACATCCCGGCAAGGGAATCAACAATATAAACAGTACATCCCGGCAAGGGAATCAACAATATAAACAGTACATCCCGTCAAGGGAATCGAAAATATAAATAGTACATCCTAGCAAGGGAATCAACAATATAGACAATACATCCCGACAAGGTAATCAACAACAATCCAACAATCCAACAATCCAATCACAAGGAAATTCCACCACCAAGAGTATGATTACATAGCAACAAGAGAATCACGGGGAAACTAAGAAGCGCAATAACCTTAACAAAACAACAAAGAACAACTAATTCAATTAAGGCAATTAAGGCCAAGTAACAGGTAGGAGTTAGAGGAAAGCTAACAACATCGTATGGAGCATATAGGGGTAAATTATTCAATTAGATAACTCAATCATAACAGAATACTTCCCATATGATGGAACATAAGGACCTAAGAGCCCCAAAGGCAATTTTTCCCACAAATAAGTTCGAGCACACACTCGTCACCTCGCATGCACGAACTACAATTAGTATGGAAGACTCAAATCCTAAGGGGAAGTCCCCCACACAAGGTTAGGCAAGATACTTACCTCAATCCGGCCAATTCAATACTCAATTTAGCTTTTCCTTTATCAATTCATCAATGCTCGGCTCAATCTAGCCAAAAATGACTTGAATACATCTAACAATGCAAGAGAAAATAATTCCAATTAACAAAACTATAATTCTTATACGATTTGCAAAAATTCAACAAAAGACAACTCCCCGGGCCCGCACCTCGAAACCCGACAAAATTTACAAAAATCGAATAGCCATTCCGATACGAGTTCACTCATACAAAAATTGTCCAATTTCGATACCATTTGGTCCTTCAAATCATCATTTTACATTTTTGAAAGATTTCACAAATTTTCTTCCCAAATTCCATCCCAAATCACGAATTAAATGATGAATTCAATGATAGATTCATGTACTCTAGCCAAATCCGAGTTAGAATCACTTACCCCGATGAATTTCTTGAAAAACCTTCAAAAAATTGCCAAAATCCGAAATCTCTAGGTCAAAATATAAAATAAAACCCTAAACCTCGTATTTATAGTGCACCTGCTAGATTTCCACCACTGCTGACTGCACAAAAACCAGTGCTGTCCGCGGAGGATTTGACTGCAGTGACAGGCTTTAGTATTTTGGCCATAACTTTATATACAGATGTCCAAATTGCGATTTATTTTCCTTTCTGGAAACTAGACAGGAAGGGCTACAACTTTCATTTTTAGATCATCTCAAAATTCCTTGTAGATCAAAAGATATA
Source organism: Nicotiana attenuata (assembly GCF_001879085.1). NCBI lineage: Eukaryota > Viridiplantae > Streptophyta > Magnoliopsida > Solanales > Solanaceae > Nicotiana > Nicotiana attenuata. Next base: position 44,359 of record NW_017673103.1, on the reverse strand, counting down.
GGCTTCCAAAGTCAGACAAGTGCACCTGCGGAACATCTTGATGTGCGGCCGCACACCAAATTGTGCGGTCCTCACTGAGGTCCGCATAATTTTAGTGCGGTCCGCACACTCCTCTGCGGTCCGCATATTTTTGGTGCGGTCCGCACTCCCAAAAGTGCCAGAACCATCTCAGAGTACCGATATGCCCGGACTCGCTCAAAATTCACCCCGAAACTCATCCGAGGCCCCCGGAATCTCAACCAAATGTACCAACACATCCCATAACATCATACGAACTTAGCCCCACTCTAAAATCACTTCAAACATCGCTAAGACCACGAATCAGATGCCCAAACGCATGAAAATCACTATGAACTTCAATAACCTCTAAAATTGCAACCAAGTGTCCGAACCATATCAAATCAACTCCAAACGAGACCAAGATTTGCAGGCAAGTCCCAAATGACATAACGGAGCTGTTCCAACTTTTGGAATTGCATTCCGACCTCGATAACATAAAAGTCAACTATGGGTGAAACCTCTCCATTTCCCAAACTTCAACTTTTCCAACTTTCACCAAAATGCCCCAAATTACCATACGGGCCTCCAAACCCAAATTCAAACACAAGCCCAAGTCCAAAATCACCATACGAAGCTACTGACATCACCCAAAACTCATTCCGGAGCCGTTTACTCAAAAGTCAAATTCCGGTCCAATTCTCTCCGCTTAAACATCCAGAACTATATTCCTTCTTTCCAATTCGACTCCGATTCATCTGAAAACTGAATCCAACCCTGCACACAAGTCGTTATACATAATGTGAAGCTGCTCTTGAACTCAAACTGCCGAACCGGATGCAATTGTTCAAAACGACTAGTCGGGTCGTTACAGAAAATAATATTTAGCGTTAGTTGGAAGAATTATTTTGAAAAGTAACATTTTGGTTAGTTGTCATGTTTCGGATTTGAACAATAAATAGTCTCAAAGGATAAAAATTATTGTCGATGTTCGAGAGAACATAACAAAAAAAAGAAATATCTACGATATATAACAACCTATTATTATTGAGAGAGAGTTATTTATATAGAGTTAACTGCGGCACAGTAAAAATTGATTTATACCAACTTTTATATAGAGTTATATCAAAGTTGAGAGAGAGTTATATAGAGTTAACCGCGACACAATGAAGATTGATTTATACCAACTTTTGTACCTTTTGACTAATTTTTTATTCAAAAAAGATATCTACGTTTAAAATATTTGTCTAACATGTAGAACTAAGCCTAATTTAATTTTAACATGAATTTTATATTCTTGCTGCTTCTAGAATAGTATTAACGTAGTCTTTTTAGAACCCGTGAATTGCATAAAAATTTGTTACAACATAGACGCTTAGTTATTTACTAAGTTGTTGAAAATAATTACTATATTTTTTCTGTTGAATAGAGTAATAGCACAATGTCACGACCCAGATCCACTACAGGTCGTGATGGCGCCGGACACCGTTGTCAGGCAAGCCAACTAAATCACCAATTAAATTCTCTTTTTATAACTTTGAAAACCTAGGAGTTTTACTTCCATTTTTCATATATAAAACAATCTCTGTTTCTATTCAAATGAAGAAATTAACTATTAATACACATCTTCGGAGAAAACCATCCCAGAACCCGGTGTCACAAGTGCATGAGCAACTACTGATAAGGAAAATAAAATACAAATGTCTATCCGAAATACAGTGGACAGAGAATCAATAAATAAAGTACTGGAAGGGGACTACTCTAGCTGCGGGTCATCTCGAACAATGCGGCTCACCAAGTCCCCAAATCATCCGTGTTGCTATCTAAAGTAACATATACCTGTGCAACAAAAATGCACAGAAGTGTAGTATGAGTACGTAATCAACGTGTACTCAGTGAGTATCCCGCCTAACCTCGAAGAGGTAGAGACGAGATGGTCAGCCTGGACACTCACTAACGGTCCAATAATAATATATTAAATGTGTGGGGAAATCATGGATTCATATAACATATTCTAATTCACAAAGCTGTAAAACAGGTAAACACCTTTTAACAATTAACAAAGGATTTTCAAGATTTTACTTTTCTTCATTTAATCAGTTCATCTCAAGCCATGAAAGGCAATGTCATCATTTAAGATTTCTCATGCATCAATATATAAAAGATATCATGCGCAAATCATACCGAGGCGACGGCCCGATCCAACAGAAAGAAAATGTGCACTTGCCGAGGGTCGACGGCGCGCCTATAGATGCATCTATTTAATCTGTCGAGGCGTTCGGCCCGTTCCAAAATAAACACACACAGATAGACAGTCAGTCAATAAGTCAACATGGAGCAATTATCCAAGAAAAGCCAACTCTCTTTAAATAATCTGAGAAAGCGAAGCTTAAGTCTTTTTAGAAATCCTTTTATAAATTTAATGTGATTAAAGCAATTCAAACCCTCAAAGGGGTTCACAATTAATCCAAAATATAGCATGCTCTCAATCAAGTAAGAACTTATCAGGGAGTGTTTATCGATATATATATCAATTCCTCTTTTAACAAAATTTTACAAGTAAGGTTAAATCTCTTTAGAAATTCATTTACAAATTCCATGTGACACAAGCAATTTGAGCTATCCAAGAATTTACAATTAATTCAAGTATTCATGCTTTTGGGTCCTAGCTATCCGAACAATAGCAAATAGTAGCTACGCACGGACTCTCGTGACCTCGTGCATACGTAGCCCCCACAAATAGGAGCACATAACCAATTTAACTCACCTATGGGGTAAATTCCCCCTCACAAGATTAGAAAGGGGACTCACCTCGCTCCGAAGACTCATAACCGGCATTCTACATTCTTCCGAAGGCTTGAACCAACGCACATTGCTCCAAAACTAGCCGATTAACGACAAACTAATGAGAATACACTCAAGTACTTGTTAACAATGCAAATTATACCAATTCCCAACTCCGTTTAGTGAAATGACCAAAATGCCCTCGGGCCTACGTGCCCGGAATCCAAAATTTCTCGAAGACAAAGGTTACCCATGACCTTAGGAACTCAAATATATGATTTTCTCTTAATTCCATACTCAAAATCATAGCTAAATTCCAAGAATATGATTTTCTAGGTTTTCCACCAAAACCCCACTTTTTATACTAATTTTCACGGCTAAAGATATATTTAACTCAAAAGCTAGTATAGATTACTTACCTCATGACAAGTGACGAAAATGGCGTCTCCAAGCTGCTCCTCATCGACTCCAATGGAAGAAAAATGGGGTTGAAATGAACTCAACCCCGAACTTAAAACATCCTCACTGCCCCAGTCATTTCCGCTTTAGCGGGACCCTGCCCGCTTCCGCGGTTCCGCTTCTGCGGACCGCTTGCCGCTTCTGAGGCTCCCCTCCACACCAGGCCTTCCGCTTCTGCGGTTAGCCAACCGCTTCTGCGATTCCGCATCAGCGGATCAAGGGCCGCTTCTGTGGTCCTGGCTGCCCTCGCCCTCGTCCGCTTCTGCGGCTTCCTCTCCGCTTTTGCGGCTTCCTCTCCGCTTCTGCGGGGCCGCTTCTGCGGTCCCATTTCCACAGAAGTGGAAATACCAGATACCAGATCCCTTCAGCTGTTCTTCAACTTCCAAATTTGATCCGTTAACCACCCGGAATTCACCCGAGGCCCCCGGGACCCCAACCAATCATACCAACCAGTCCCAAAACACATTACGGACTTGCTCGAGGCCTCAAATCATATCAAACAACGCTAAAACTATGAATTACACCCCGATTCAAGCTTTATGAACTTTGAACTTTCCAACTTCCACTTCCGATGTTTAAACATATCAAATCATGTCCGATTGACCTCAAATTTTGCACACAAGTCATATTTGACATTACGGACCTACTCCAACTTTCGGAATTGGATTCCGACCCCGATATCAAAAAGTCAACCTCCGGTCAAACTTCTCAAAACCTTCAAATTTCTATCTTTAGCCAAATGGCTCCAAAATGACCCACGGACCTCCGAATTCAGTTTCGATGGCGCTCCCAACTCCAGAATCACCATACGGAGCTATACGCAGTCTCGAGATCCCAAACAGACATTGATAAAATTAAAATTCACTTCCAACCAAACTTATGAAATTCCTTCTAAAATGCTAACTTCCACAATAGGCGCCAAAACGCTCCCGGGTTATCCAAAACCCGAACCGGGCATACGCTCAAGTCCGAAATCATCATACGAACCTGCTGGAACCTTCAGATCCTGATTCTATGGTTGTTTACTCAAAATTCCAATCTTAGTTCATTCTCCCAACTTTAAGCTCCCGAAATAAGAATTCTCTTCCCAAATCAACTTTGGACTTCCCGAAATTCAATTCCGACCACGCGTACAAGTCATAATACCTGAAATGAAGCTGGTCATGGCCTCCGACTGCTGAACGGAGCGCTAGGACTCAAAACGACCGGTCGGGTCGTTACATTCTCTCCCACTTAAACAAACGTTCGTCCTCAAACGTGCTGAGAACTATGCTGGAGTAGTCTGAAATCACTAGTTAACTTCTCATGCACCTTCCCGTGCTACCACAACTCAGTTGAGCACATCAGCTCGATCAATTCTGAAGATATTCCCTCTTATCAAGGTAAATAAGCCTTAGGGCCCAATTCCAACATCCGGAATTCTATGTCTGGCCTGTTTCCAACATACGAACATCGTATCAACCACCACACGCTGTACCCAATCATGATTGCACAACTTTGTTGAATTCACACTTTTTCATCATTTTACTCACCGGATCACGATAACATTTTCTGTTCTACTTAATTGGAATTCCACGAATCAGGTGCCCCCATAGCACCTCATAACATACATAGGTCTTACTCCAACTCTTACAACACCGTCACAATAGAAGAGATGTGAAGAAATTCATAATCATTGCCGAGTCGACCAATCATTGAGTCTATACTTCTGACAGGAAACATCACCATATTCTGAATCAAGTGGAGATCTTGCTCCTTAACATACTCTATATAGTCAGATTGCACTGATCCTGAATTCAATGGGCTCATCTCGCCCAGTGCAAACTGCTCAGGCAATAAGCCACCCCGGACATAATCAAAAGTCTCATGTGATACCACAATGTGCCAATAAGTTACCGATTTAATAATGCGATACAAAAAGAAAATGAACTCTGAAAAGAATTATCTAACTCCCGCACTAATACGGACTTTCCTTAGAAAATAGGAAACAGAACACAATAAACAGGTATGGGGAACCGTACTGAACATTACGTTGTTGCGGCGTGCAACCCGATCCGAACAACATAACCATGGCGGCGTGCCAACCGATCCATACGTAGAACTCACATAAGGAGATATACATCGAGCTAAATTTGCTCATTATAAAACATACCGAATATCGGTCATAAGCATGCTAAGTGCATAATACCATCCCTGAGGGAACATATGGCGTCATAAGCCACAAAACTCAAACACAACTGAGGTGCGATACAAGACCTAAGTCTCAAGAGTCATCCTGCTCACATAACATCATCGCCACGCGGAACCTTAACACATAAGAATTTACCAAGCCGTCTCACAACTCATACGACGCGATACATCATTTCATGAAATATATCTGCCAATGAAATAACACTTTGACTGCTCCTACATAAGGAGCGCATTACTGAAATGAACACAACTGGCCTGACATAGGGCCCAAATTCACATTTACACCCATCCACCGACCTCAAGTCGATCCTGAACACATGAAACTAAGCCAATAACTCTTCAAAGGCCCATACTACTTTTCCTCTTCTCATAACACACTAGGACAACCATCGTAACCGGAGCAAACCTCCACAGTCCATAACCCAATAAACAGAGTGCCCTCCAGGCATAAATTCCTAAATTAATTATATTACAACAATCCTCATACTCGGTCTAGATCTTAAATCAGTCAAGTGACTACGCGCCATATTCTATGAAACCTTCCTGTGGGACACTCCCCCACAATTTACCATAACAATTTACTGGGTCCTACCTCAAACCCACCGACTGCACTAACGCTGAAAAGCGATCAAGAATCATTAACCATGATACAAACTCCCTTTACTAAGCACCAATCTCAGGTGATGCTGAAGACAATGCCAACTTACCTTAAACACCGAAGCTCCCTTCCTGCTCATCCGAGCCGAGACATTCCTTACCAGCACCAAGCCGCAACTTTGATCCTCACTTCGAATTCCCATGCTACTCACTGCACCAATGTGCAACATACAATAGAACATGATTTAAACATTAACATTTTAACACTTCATTATATACGAACCTTCTACTGAACTCACTTCTGGAGTACCAGAGCAGCACACAGGCGAATCTTTCATAACCGTAGAATATACCAATCTCTAAGCAGTGGTCTAAGCCACCATAGCCCCTCCCGGAATTTGCTTCCACACAACAAGCCATAACAATAGAAGGCTTCTGAATAACATCGATTGCGGCAGCTAACAAGCCTGATACGTACCATCACAAATCACTTACATAACTTGATCACGCTGCAGAAACTGACTGCCAACACCAATATGCCAAATTCAACGGTGGCCGATCAACTACCTTCTTCTAACTTATCCTTGATTGCCTTAAGGATATTACTGATTTCTTCCAACACATAACATACTCCCTCTGCACTCATCCTGAGCGACTTCGAATCACGAGCCATGCTTTCTCAAATCCCACGAACCATTTCATATCTTTCAATTGCTACACCACGAGCCAAAGCATCACAGATCGTTCTGAGTCTCCATTCGTAAGCTATTGCATAAGCTTGATTCTCAACTGCGCCTATACGCTCGAAATCATTAAGTATTATACTTCATCTTTTGAATTTTTCACTAGGACCGCTGCTGAGAGCCACCCGCTCTGACTTGGCCCCGAATATAATCAACTCCATAAATCTTATAACACATGAATACCCCCTCGACGAGGCACCCGGTGGAATCACTTCCTTGAAACCTGCATTTATACAAGGCAGAAATCCTGAATCCTTCCCCAAGTCTGAACATGGGCCAATAAGGCCAGTCATAACATGCATTTCAACAATCCCTTTGCTCAATTCATCTCTTATGTTCTTTTCCCGTAGCTGGAATAACCCATCAACATACTAATAACCAGATACCTTGCAAGCAATCAACTCTGCAACCCTATCACAGGCGGTGGGACTCCCCCACTTAGCTTGAAGCCATAATTTCACCAATCTGGAACTCACTCCTCCTTTTTATCCCTTATAGACATAACTTTGCACAATCAACCGCCAAAATTCTCGAGATCTCTCTGTAAAACCTCTTTCTTATACTCTAAATCATCCACCACATTCGCACGATCGACCCCTTCGCTACACACCCGATAAAATTCTTCGCCGAAGCCTCGCCAACCACGCGACTGCTAATCCGCTCACTTGGCTAATCCACCTATAGAAAGCTCTCCCCAGCACCTTCCGACACTGTTGGACAGGGTGCAATTACTACGACATCAATGACCCTTCCTGAGTCTGAGCTCACACTCCAGTTGCACAGGTCCATTTTACCCCTTGTGGACATTATTGAAATGTGCGACCACATCCTCCCAATTCAAAGCCATGCTGCATCCTTCTTTATTTAAGCGGCTCCTTCCCGTTATAATAAACCTCCGGCCGCACAAGAACCCCCTGCTCCAAATTGAATCCGTAGACCCCAATCACCAATCACTAATGTTATCAAATCACTCCAAACTCTTCTTAAGGTGCGTGGTCCCTCCACTGCAAGCCCATATGCATCTCCGCCACTCTCCCACTTTGGCGGAGCTCATCCCCCTTAATCGACTACTTTAATCCTTGCTTTATACTGCCTGGCCTTTTAACAATTTAAAACTCCGCCTGACANAATTACACCCCGAATTCAAGCTTTATGAACTTTGAACTTTCCAACTTCCACTTTCGATGTTTAAACCTATCAAATCATGTCCGATTGACCTCAAATTTTGCACACAAGTCATATTTGACATTACGGACCTACTCCAACTTCCGGAATTGGATTCCGACCCCGATATCAAAAAGTCAACCTCCGATCAAACTTCTCAAAAACCTTCAAATTTCTATCTTTAGCCAAATGGCTCCAAAATGACCCACGGACCTCCGAATTCACTTTCGATCGCGCTCCCAACTCCAGAATCACCATACAGAGCTATACGCAGTCTCGAAATCCCAAACGGACATTGATAAAATTAAAATTCACTTCCAACCAAACTTATGAAATTCCTTCTAAAATGCTAACTTCCACAATAGGCGCCAAAACGCTCCCGGGTTATCCAAAACCCGAACCGGGCATACGCCCAAGTCCGAAATCATCATACGAACCTGCTGGAACCTTCAGATCCTGATTCCGAGGTCGTTTACTCAAAAAAATCCAATCCTAGTTCATTCTTTCAGCTTTAAGCTTCTGAAATGAGAATTCTCTTCCTGAATCAACTTTGAACTTCCTGAAATTTGATTCCGACTGCGCGTACAAGTCATAATACCTGAGGTGAAGTTGTTCATGGCCTCCGACTGCTGAACGGAGCGTTTGAACTCGAAAGGACCGGTCGGGTCGTTACAGCAAGTATCTACGAACCCCTTCAAGTGCTTGTATGCATTTTGGTCGGAGGCGCCCGTAAAATATCCCCTTTGCTCGAGCAAGGTCAACATAACATTTGTGATTTGAAAGTTCCCCGCCTGGATTCGGGGAGGAACAATGGCACTCGCGTACCCTTGATTTGGAAGAACTCTTGGGACTGCTCTTGGCGGTGGCGGAGGAGGGTCTGGAACAGGATTGTTGTCATTTGCGTTGGCCGGACGGCCTCTACGTGGAACTTGAGGTGGTATAACCTCTTCGGGCTCAAGATCATCTACCTCCTCCCCCGCATTCACGTTGCCAAGAGGGTCGTTTGCATTGAGAGCCATAGTACCTGAATGATCGACACAAACAGAATTAGTAAACAAGAAGGAAAGAGAAGCAAAACACAAAACAAACTAAACTGATAGTCAACACCGTAAGCTCCCCGGCAACGGCGCCAAAAAGTGATCGCGACGGTCTCAACACTACACAATGGTAGGAAGAGTGGGTAGCAATAACTAATACCCGAATAGTGGATCGGGGTCGAATTTCCACAGGGAGCTAGTAAAGGAGTTAGAATATCTGTCTAGCCTAGAGTTGCGGTTGTGCTTCTAATGTCGCTTCACACATTTTTGGGGTTTTCTTTTTAAACTACTCTTGTAAAACTAATGATTTAAACTAAATTATGCTAGGAGAATATTGCTAAGTTGTGCTTAATATAGGAAAAAGGCACTAGGGTCGTGACACTACCTAGGTGGCTAGCTAACGGGTAGAAGCTACTAAGGGGAGATTGATAAATCTGGGTTTATTTTGCACAAATGCACTCATTCTCACACCTCTCGGTAGAGAAAAAGATTTTGCCCAATTGACTCTCTCGAGACCAATTAGGTAGGCCAATTAGACCGAGCAACTAGGGCTCAAGTAGGGTAGTTACTCTTTTGAGGTTTAACCCGTTAATTGGGACTACCATTCTCATGGGTCTATCCCAATTCCTTGTTAGGTCAACTTTTAGGGTCATATGACTCTCTTTCTCAAGAAGAGTTAGACCCACTAAGCTTGAATTCATGTTTGCAACCACAAATTCTAGATTGAAACACAAAATTAACCCAAATAACAAATACCCAATCTCAATCTCACCCTAGAATGCAACACCCATTAACTACCCACACTAGGGTTGAGCCACAACCCTAGCTAATGGGTTTAGCTAGACATAATTAAAGAAGAAACAGTAGAAATAGATGATGAAATGAACATGTTAATTGATTACTAATTAGAATCTATGATATTCAAGAGTAAAATGCCAAAATAGGCTACACAACACGTCTCACGAGCGCAGCCTTCGTTCAGAAGCTAAAACATGACCTAAAAATGGTAAAAAGATCTATTTATACCGAGCTGGAAAATCTGGACAAAAATACCCCTGCGAGGTCAGCGCGGACCGCGCAAAAAGGTAGCGCGGCCGCATAGGCTCTTTGAACTCTCAAATCTCATCTCTGAAGTTGGGGGCCGCGGACCGCGCAGAAATGTAGCGCGGCCGCGGCGGAGGGTCGGCGCGGACCGCGCAGAAATGGAGCGCGGCCGCATGGCTTGACTTGGTCAAATCTCCAGGTCTCTGAATCTCCTTCACGCGTACCGCACTGATATGTAGCGCGGCCGCGTGGGACTTAAGCCTGCACTGGTGGCTCTCTGAACTTCCCTTGCGCGGACCGCGCAGAGATGGAGCGCGGCCGTGTGGCTTGCACTTCAATTTACCCCTCTCTGAATTTCCTAGCGCAGCCGCGTGGCATATTAGTGCGGTCCGCGCTAGGTCTTCCTGTTCCTCAACTTCACTTGTTCTTGACACTTGGCAAGTTTCACTCCGTTTTGAGCCGATCTTTGACATTTGTCACCTTTTCGCTCAAACCTGCAATCAAGCACAACTTGTAAGCCTTTTGGGACTATTTTGTGGCAATTTGTAACAAAAGCAATAGCAAGAAAGGGGTATAATCATGGTAAAATCCTAGCTTATCAATAAGCATAGAAAAAATCCGCCCTTCGGCACAAATACCGCAGTATAACAGGTAAAAAGGCAAGTAATTATGCAAGATGAGCACATAAAAGTTTGCCCCTCGGGCAATATCTCAAAACAGTACCAGCCCCTCGGGCTCACTCTCAGAAACACTCTCAGCCCCTCGGGCTCTCTCTCTCTCAGATCACTCTTAGAACAGTATCATATAGTAACCGCTGCGGTGTGCAGCCCGATCCACATCTCGCTGCGGTGTGCAGTCCGATCCATATATCGTCGACGGCGCTCACTGGGGGTGTGCAGACTCCGGGAGGGGCCCCTTATGGCCCAAGCGCAATATCAAGCCACCTCGTGGCATATAACATAAGGCCTGAAAGCCTTCTCACATCACTCACAAGGCCTGAAAGCCTCCTCACATCACTCAACATATCCTCACATATGGCCCTCGGCCTCACTCAGTCCAGAAAACATCATAAGCCCCTCGGGCATCAATAAAATAGTAGTGCTCAGCCCAAACAACAGTAGAAATATCATTTAAGTCTCAAAGTTCAATTAAAGCGGCTGAGTTTGTAAAACAGTATAATCAACAGGACTAAGTTCAAGTAGTATATCAAAATAGTGAGGAAACAGTGATAAAAATCCCCGAAGGGTTCAGATAATTAGCACGAAGCCCAAATATGGCAATCAGCCCAAATCTTGATAATAACAAATAAGTTTCAATCAAATACGCGGTAAAATCATCAATCGGGACGGACCAAGTCACAATCCCCCAACAGTGCTCTACCCCATGCTCGATATCCGGCGTACAAGTCACCTCAATATAGCACTACGGTGTGCAATCCGGGGTTTCAAACCCTCAGGATATCATTTACAATCATTACTCACCTCAAACCGGCGAAATCTCTAGCTCGCGACGCCTTAACCCTCGAATCGGCCTCCACGCGTGTCGAATCTATCCAAAATCAGAGCGAATACATCACAATATGCTAAGGGAACAAAGCCCAAGCGAAAACAATCAATTACGGGCACAAACCCCGAAATTACCAAAACCCGAGCCCCAGGCCCACTTCTCGAAACTCAAAAATTTTCACATCAATAGATTCCTTATCTCCTCACGAGTTCATACATACCAAAAGTTCTCAAATCCGACTACAAATGGTCCCTCAAATTCCCAAATCAAATTTCAAATCCCTAGGCCCCAAACCTTCGGATTTCACCCCAAAAACAAGTAATCTAGTCAGGATATTTGATGATAATCCCATATTATTGACTAACAATGACCGCAAGTGACTTATCTCTAGTTTTCACATGAATTCTTACTCAACAATCACCCAAAAACGAAATTGAAGATTAGGGTATAGAACCTTACCTCTTTGATGAAGAACTTGAGGGATTTCTTGTTGGATTTCAAGGATTGGACAACATTTTTTGATGAACAAGGCACTTGAGCTTCTTCCTCTCTCTAGAATTGCTCTTCCCTCTCTCTAAAAGCTCCAGAAAACCCCAAAATAACAAACCCCAAACGAGTTAAATGATATGGGGTTCGGGTCTTAAAAACCCATTTTTGTACTGCCGCGCCGCATGAGGCACCGCATGGGGCTCCGCGGTAGTGTAAAATTCTGCGCTGCTTTTGGTAATTAGGTCTTAACTTCTTGTAGGAGTGTCCGAATGACGAACGGTTTGAAGCGGTAGAAACTAGATTCGAAAATATTTCATTTGATAGGTTGTTCATCACATAAATCCTTATATTTATTCAGATATTCTTGTCCAAAGTTTGGTATTGTGCTGCTCATTCGAAACTTTCGTCTAAAATAAAACTTTTCAACTTGGCTTGGACTTAGGCCTCTCTTTAGACCCCAAATCACTTATAATATGCCCCGTACACTTGTTATCATATCCAATTGATATCCATCATATTAATAGTCCTCGTTCGCAGACAAAATAATATAATTAGCGCACATCAATTTTCTTAATAGCACTTCAAAAAATTTTCGGGGCGTTACATTCTCCCCCACTTAGGATCATTCGTCCTCGAATGAGAAGTGGAGTCCGCTCCCAAAAACATAACATCATTTAAACTGGTTCCAATCATCAAAACACCTCAAACAACATCAAAACCATCAATTCACATCGAATTCAAACCTAAGTTCTTCGAAAATTTTCGAAACACGCATTTGATCAAAAACCCAACCAAATCACCTCCGAATGACCTAAAATTTTACACACACATCCCAAATCACATAATGAAGCCACAGCAACTTTCGGAATTCCATTTCGACCCTCAGATCAAAATCTCACCTATCAACCGAAAATCGCCAAAATACTAACTTCGCCAATTAAGGCCTAATTCTACACCGGACTTCCAAAACCAATTCCGATCATGCTCCTAAGTCACAATTCACCTAAAGAAGCTAACCAAATCATAAAAACTCCGATCCGAGCTCATATACAATTAAGTCAACTCTTGGTCAAACCTTTCAAATTCAAAGCTTTCAACTGAAACTGTTCTTTCGAATTCATTCCAAATTTTCCTGAAAACCAAAACCAACGATCTACATTTGTCATAATACATAACACAGGGAAAGTCATGCCCGAGAACTGGCGATCAAAGTGCAAAAGCTCAAAACGACCGGCTGGGTCGTTACATCCTCCCCCACTTAAACACGCGTTCGTCCTCGAACGTACCCAGAGTTGTTCTAAAAGCCAACCAATCGTTGAATAACCTTACCATGCATATACCCAGGGGTGATCCCACGTCACCCTAACTCATATAGGTCCGATAACACATTTTAACCAAAATCACACAATCCAGTCTAGCCCATAAATGATAGAACCACATTTCAATATCATACACGAGATCAGAACCTCACATCTATATTCAGAATAAGTCCGAACCAGCTGTAATAACCCATACCTGCAACCTCGGGTGCAATTATTTGATATACCACATAACTCAAACACTCGAAACGATAACTTCTATTCACAGCAGTTGCACACAACACCCGAATACCGGTAGAAAACCTCTTATCAACTAAGGTCTTATTCCAATACTTCTATACACTGCCGACGATAAACGAAACACGCAATAAACCGTAACCATTTCTCAGGCCAACCATTCATGAAGCCACTCCCCTTTTGACTAATACCACAGCAGACTTCCGAGCCGAACCTCGACATTATCCTTCCAACATGCTGAAATCAAATCCGTTCGTATTCATTGACCCCAACGATCACCTCAAATCCAACACACCACTCTGGTGACATGACACATCAATACAGGCCTAAGCCACAACTTGCATAATTCGCGCACCAATAAGAAACGGTCTGAACATACTCAAATCATGAAAATGACCCAAACGAAAGAGCTGTACTCAAGCTCCTCAGTACCATCACAACACAAAGCTGAGACCCCGTCTCACATCATAGAAATAGAACACAAATCTACCCCGAAAGGTCATATCTCCACGTAGCCTCGCTACAATTGCGTGATCCTATCCAAACACTATTACACATGAAACACCTCAAGTCACTATGCTCAAAATCGACAGCCACGCACAATTTGATGTCCGGAACCAAAGCAAATCATTACACCCACGGTGAAACAAATAACATGCGCCACGCAACCCGATAGGACATAACCGATACGTCGTTCACTGAGCAACGCTCAATTACTCTTCCTGCTTGAATTCCACTAAGAGACCCCAATTGAACCGCACCATATGTGCCTATAACCAACAAATAATAACATCTCGCAACACAGAAAGGTAATTCATAGATCTCCCCAATAGGACATAATCTGTCGAATATCGCCACTCAATCCGTGGCATTTTCCGGCATAGCCAAAAGCGCCGCCTTATCGCAATAGTCCAGAATAACACAACACGGAAACAACCAGTTTGAACCCAATATCACATCCAAGATCTAATATCACAAGCAACAAAAGGTCCGCTCAGGTCTCCAAACCCCGATAGTCTCTAAACAGTGCAGATGCACACGATCGACGACCACAACATAGGCTGGGTATGAGAATTTCCGGTCTCCAATTCCATGTAGCACACAAGTCACCATACCTGATCCCAAATTCCGTCGTCTGAATACATATCGCACCTCAGGTACCCAGTCATTCCACGGTAGAAATCGACAAGAACTCTCCCAATTCCGTTTGCACAATTTAAACTGCCAGTACTGAATCCTTCTAACTAGACCAATCTAAGCAAGCCATCAAAACCCATGAGCATTGCTGCAAAATACCTGCAAGAACCCATTACCTCGAACACATACAAAGAATCGATCATATCCTTACCATACCGATTCGGTCTACTATCAAGCTACTCCATCTATCTAAATTTTCTTCTGATTCATTTTCAACTTGATGCTCCCTCTTGCTGTAGTACCACAATTTCTCAACCCAGGTTTACCTCACGAGACCCAAGCATAACTCCACACTGTCTAAGACCCATAAGCCGCTGAATACTCTCTTAAATATTCCCAAAAACATCACGCTCCCGAATACTTTAGTTTGAAGAACTTCCTGCGAATCCGAATTCCATTACCTTTACTTTCCTGATACTGATACATAGAACCCCATAATTAACATAGAAATACCACAAATCAGAACCTCTTCCAATGAAAACAACAGCTTCTAACCACATATGCAACTTTAAAGCACTCAATTGATGTATACAGACTCTTGAACACATTAGAACTATTCTCGTAAGTCATTCACTCTTTTTCAAACTGCAACTTACTGACCTAACAAACAGAACCACCCGTGCCTCATTGGCACTCCGATACCGCAAAATGAAGTCCTCATCCCAATACAACCGAGCAACTTCCTACTCTATGCGCCGAGCATCCTTTACCAACAACACTCTAGACATTCCGTGATTCTCATACTCTATGAAGCATAATATGACCTTTGTCAAACTTTTCCTTTACTCTAGCCATAGCTAATTCACTCGCATGGCCCAAACTGGAACCAACATAGCACCTAACCGTGCAATCAACTGCTCACAGCAGACTCCCCCTCTTGGTCGAAGCTAGAGATCAAGATACGCTCAATAACTCATAACACTTTTACTCTATTGATGCCACCATACCATAGCGAAATTAAACTCAAATCATTTATAAGTTTGTGAAAACACAGATCATCTAGTACTGTAAATCTTCTACAAACATCGCATTCATCCCCGCAACAGTTAAGCCCACTCTCTTAAGCGACCCAAAATTCAGATTTCAACACGTACTTTTCAATTACACATGAGATCTTCTAACATACACATAGGGATCACACCACTTCAGATCACTCCGCAGGAGATAACCCACCTGCTTTGCCTCAATATAACATTTCTGTATACCTTCCACCGTCATAAACTGTCCGGAGTCACTTAGTCTTCCTGAGTCTGAACTCATACCGCAACATAAAATTTACTTCACTCCCAACTAGGAGACACGAAAAGATTCTTCACACCCATAACTCGGAGCTATACCTTCAATCGAACTGAAAATCAAGTACCTAATAGTTCTCCTATCTTCCAACAGACCCTTCTCGTCATTTCCAAATCATATAACGAAGCCACAGCAACTTTCGGTAGGCTACTACAGCTCTGCCTCCAAACAGCCAATACCCGCTACCGGGTGAATAAATACCTACAACTGCACACGAGGTGCAGGGAGTAAAGTGAGTACTCCAACTCAGTGAGTAATAAAGGTAAATAACAACTGAGCAGTAAGAAATCACGTAAAGCAACCAACATGATGTATAGAAGCAAGGTACAATCCTTTGAGAAAACAGTGAAGCTGTGAAATCTTTAGAAATATATTGGCTCAGTTTAAATCTCTTTTGAAAATGATCTTTTCAACAGTTACGAAACGATTTCAAAACAGTTAGTGCTGATAAGCACATGAAAACAATTCGCCCCTCAGCACAAATACCGCAGTATAACAGGTAAAAAGGCAAGTAATTATGCAAGATGAGCACATAAAAGTTCGCCCCTCAGGCAATATCTCAAAACAGTACCAGCCCCTCGGGCTCACTCTCAGAAACACTCTCAGCCCCTCGGGCTCTCTCTCTCAGATCACTCTCAGAACAGTATCATATAGTAACCGCTGCGGCGTGCAGCCCGATCCATATATCGTTGACGGCGCTCACTGGGGGTGTGCAGACTCCGGGAAGGGCCCCTACGGCCCAAGCGCAATATCAAGCCACCTCGTGGCATATAACATAAGGCCTGAAAGCCTTCTCACATCACTCACAAGGCCTGAAAAGCCTCCTCACATCACTCACAAGGCCTGGAAGCCTCCTCACATCACTCAACATATCCTCACATATGGCCCTCGGCCTCACTCGGTCCAGAAAACATCATAAGCCCCTCGGGCATCAATAAAATAGTAGTGCTCAGCCCAAACAACAGTGGAAATATCATTTAAGTCTCAAAGTTCAATTAAAGCGGCTGAGTTTGTAAAACAGTATAATCAACAGGACTGAGTTCAAGTAGTATATCAAAATAGTGAGGAAATAGTGATAAAAATCCCCGAAGGGTTCAGATAATTGGCACGAAGCCCAAATATGGCAATCAGCCCAAATCTTTGATAATAACAAATAAGTTTCAGTCAAATACGCGGTAAAATCATCAATCGGGACGGACCAAGTCACAATCCCCCAACGATGCTCTACCCCACGCTCGATATCCGGCGTGCAAGTCACCTCAATATAGCACTACGGTGTGCAATCCGGGGTTTCAAACCCTCAGGATATCATTTACAATCATTACTCACCTCGAACCGGCGAAATCTCTAGCTCGCGACGCCTTGCCCCTCAAATCGGCCTCCACGCATGTCGAATCTATCCAAAATCAGAGCGAATACATCACAATATGCTAAGGGAACAAAGCCCAAGCGAAAACAATCAATTACGGGCACAAACCCCGAAATTACCAAAACCCGAGCCCCGGGCCCACTTCTCGAAACTCAGAAATTTTCACATCAATAGATTCCTTATCTCCTCACGAGTTCATACATACCAAAAGTTCTCAAATCCAGCCTCAAATGGTCCCTCAAATCCCCAAATCAAATTTCAAATCCCTAGGCCCCAAACCTTCGGATTTCACCCCAAAAACAAGTAATCTAGTCAGGATATTTGATGATAATCCCATATTATTGACTAACAATGACCGCAAGTGACTTATCTCTAGTTTTCACATGAATTCTTACTCAACAATCACCCAAAAACGAAATTGAAGATTAGGGTATAGAACCTTACCTCTTTGATGAAGAACTTGAGGGATTTCTTGTTGGATTTCAAGGATTGGACAACATTTTTTGATGAACAAGGCACTTGAGCTTCTTCCTCTCTCTAGAATTGCTCTTCCCTATCTCTAAAAGCTCCAGAAAACCCCAAAATAACAAACCCCAAACGAGTTAAATGAAATGGGGTTCGGGTCTTAAAAACCCGTTTTTGTACTGCCGCGCCGCATGAGGCACCGCATGGGGCGCCGTGGTAGTGTAAAATTCTGCGCTGCTTTTGGTAATTTGGTCTTAACTTCTTGTAGGAGTGTCCGAATGACGAACGGTTTGAAGCGGTAGAAACTAGATTCGAAAATATTTCATTTGATAGGTTGTTCATCACATAAATCCTTATATTTATTCAGATATTCTAGTCCAAAGTTTGGTCTTGTGCTGCTCATTCGAAACTTTCGTCTAAATGAAACTTTTCAACTTGGCTTGGACTTAGGCCTCTCTTTAGACCCCAAATCACTTATAATATGCCCAGTACACTTGTTATCATATCCAATTGATATCCATCATATTAATAGTCCTCGTTCGCAGACAAAATAATATAATTAGCGCACATCAATTTTCTTAATAGCACTTCAAAAATTTTCCGGGGCGTTACATGCTTTCCATAATAGCAACCAAATAATAAATTATCTTTGCAATAAGAAATCTATACACACAGCATAGAATGGCATGTGATGACAAAAAAATGTAGTTGCTAAAAGTTTCTTCAACAATTCAAAAATCGTCGAACTCTAGCAAAACTATTACTAATAGGATAATGCCTCATACACAATTCAAATGTGAAGTTGGTTACAAACTTACAATTGCTCATCACCGTATACAATTATCATACATTTGTGATATAATTTTTGCAATACTTATGATACAAATACAATTATGATACAACCGTGATACAATTTTTATCTTCATCTTCTTTAAGTTTCAATCATAACTCTAAACTTAAATTCTGATGCAATATTGTATTATAATTGTATTCGTATTGTATCAGATATTATTTTATGTATTGATGTATCAGATACAAGTTAAGTATAATTTTGATACAATTGTGATACAATTATGAAATAAATCTGATACAATTATCATATAATCGTGATACAATCCAAAAACTTCTTCTTCGAGTTTCTATATGAAACTTTACCTAAAAACAACTCTAAACTTAACCAATCTCTCTCAAAATTGAGATATAAACTCCAAGTTATATTCACAATCAATTGCTAGAACACCCAATCCAAACAATTCACAAATTCGTAAAACCCAAATGTTGAATTCAAAGTTGCGAAGCTTTTTAATGGTTGTCAATGGAGATCTCTTTGCTACTACAATTTTAGAGATAATGTCAATGAATTTGTGTGAAGAGGATGAGAATTGGGTTGATTAGTATGAAAGAGAAAAATATTTCAAAATCTTTTTGAAAATGGGATGAAAACATGATTTTAGGGGCTTTTTGTATAACTTATATACATGAGAGTGAGAGGGCGCTGACGTGGGGGATGGGGGAGGGAAGGGTTGTTACATCCTAATATTAAGGATGCTCTCTTTATTAAGGTTTTGTATATAAATAGTAAATATAGATAGAGAATATAATTTTTAAGGAACCTAAAGAAAAATGATAAATAAATTTTTATTATAGTATAGCTAGATAAATTTCTCAAAATAAATAATGAGCCGATGACAAGGTTGGGCTACATGGGCCTGTTGATTGTGTTGGGTCTCCAATCAATAGTAGTAATTTGGCCCATCAAGACGTTCCATAACACTCCACCTTAAAATGGGAATAATCCTCCTAAGTTAAATTAAGTAAATTTAAGATAAAAAAAACAATTATCAATATGTCTTTTCCTTGTCAATAACATAGACGAAATTTCCTCTCAGTAGTTATTTTTCTACGAGAGACTACGTTTACATCTATATCTATATCTATCTATCTATACTATATTAACGAAGGTTCTTAGTGAAATGTCGTTCGTCTTTTTTACCCTTTAAAGATAGGTTTTACATTGGACAAACTTGTAATATAATTTACTTATTTTCTTAATATTTAAGACTTTAAAATCTACTAAATTTTATTTATTAAATTCATCCTTATTTGAATTATGTAGAAACTCCTAATCATATATAGGAATCTAAAAATGAGTAAGATTTTACTTCTGTAGTTTTTTTTTCCTTATTTAACTTTTGTAACTATAACGAAAGCGTTTTTTTTTTTTTTATTAAAAAGTTTGTCTTCATTTTAATTTTGTATAGAACTAACCACGTAAGAATATTCTCAAACATATCAAATTCCATGTTTCTTGACAATTTCTTTTTTATCCATGTAAGTTTTGTTAATTCTAATTTTTCTCATTTGCACAGAGTGTTAATGTTACTTATAAAAATTATTATTATTTAATATAAATTATTTAATTATTAATGATAGATAACGCGCAATATCATACTATACATTAAATATAATTTTGTCATTTAATTATTTATATGAATGATTAAATTTGGAGTATAAACTATGTAGAAACTGTGTAACTAGGAGTTTATACTTACGAGTTTAAGCACAAAGATAACGAAATATTAATATTAGGAGTTTATATAGGAATTAGATTAAACTATGACTTAAGTATGTAGAAGCTCCTAATATATAGGAATCTAAAAATAATCATTTCATTTAATTTACTATTAGGAACTCCTATTATGGTAAATATTTGTAGTTAATATTAAAGTAGAGTTAGAGCCCTTTTGTGAATGACGATAATATCATTAGTCACAACTATAAAAAGGTGTATTTGAAAAGCTCTATATCTTTATTCAGCGAGAAAAATAATTAAGATTATCTTATTAATTCTACCAATGTTTAAATTTTAGTTTAGTGAACTTCGA
>NW_017673103.1:6477-19880 GCF_001879085.1 Nicotiana attenuata | reverse complement strand
GATAGTGCAAGTCGGCACATAAGTCAGCCCCTCGGGCACAGCACTCCACAAACAGTTAATACCAGGGCGTCTGGTAACAGTACAAGAAATAGCATGGATGCCAACGATATGAGAGTGCTAAAACTCAACATTTGATTGTTCTGTTATAATTATGAGTTATTATTTTGCTTCCTGACTATTTTTAGGATCTAACGACACCGGCAAGAATGGTATCAAAAAAGAAAAATAGAAGAAACGGTTAATTTTTTTCATGTAGTTAATATCCAATGATTATCTATATTTACCGAGAAAGTGTAAACCTTTAAGATTATTTACATACATCCAAATAACTTAAATATTTGACATGATTAGTGTCCGCGCATCCATGCGGGTACTAATACTAGTACTCAAATAAAAGAAGACAAAAGGCAAAATAGTATGTTTTAAGCGAAAAAATAAAAAGCAATTTATGCTATATACCTACCTACTATAAAATAATTACCCGTTTCTACCTACTCTCAAACTAGTTACACTAAATACCTATCCGACCAAAAGTATTTACCCGCATAATTCATCTACTACAACTGCCCTACACTTATCCTCATCTTTTTCTTCTCCTTTTCTCTTTTTTTCCTTTCTGGCCGAAGCTTATATTTGGTTCCAAACGTTAATGTCCTCATTGTTCTTTTATCAAAAAGTTTCAAAGTAGGCTTTCTCTGTACTTAGTAGCTATGCTGATTTTTTATTTTAATTTATCGGTGATAATTAAAAAAAAATCAAATGCAACTAACAAANAATATTTTTTTCGTTGAAGAATATTAGTTTTGAATCATTAGATTATGTGAAAGATTTTTTTTTTTCCAAACTCAACAAGAGAGAAATTCGTTTCTAATTGAAAGGTTCGATAGCTACTTTTAAGTGTAACAAAGAGCATATATAAAGAAAAAATTGGTATGACGTGAACTACTTTTGTAAAAAATGAAAAAAAAAAATTATTCGAAAAAACTCTTTACTTTTTTTAATTCAAAGAAAATAAAAAGATAAGATATTTTTGAACATTAAAAGAGAGTTTTAAATTTATAATAGAAGTTATATCATGGATAAACTCAAAAAACCGAAATCTTATTGAGTATTTACATAATTTCCGGCCATATTTGTTGTTTACTTCTTATAGCTAATATAAATAGATGATATACAGGCAACACACGATTATACACATATTATATATAGATTATATATAAATTACACATCATCCAATTTTTTAATTTAAGTGGTCGGGTGAGCACCTATTTAGGCTGATTAGATAAAGCCAAAAGAAAAATATGAACTAATTTCAACCAAAGACTAAAAATATAATTAAAGTTCATATGTATACAATTTTTATTAAAACTCATCCTTTTATAGTAAAATAAATTAATTTTTTTGTAACAAAAGAAATAATGACATAAAACATAAGATAAAAGAAAATAAATATTGAAAAATTTTTTAGAAAGATCTATAAACGAGAAATAAAAGATGACAACAAATTTCTTCTTATGTTTCATCTTTGTTAAGTATAAAAAATGAAAGTTAATCTCATCGATTTCAAATATATTTTTTTCAACTCAAATACATAGATTATAAGATAAGGATATCTTTGAATTGTTTTTTAATTTACATTATGTATCTTTTCTAAAAAATCATTATTACTATCAAATTGATATGATATTCAAATTTGAATTGGAATGCAATTTGAGTAATCTGCATTGAGGTTAAGCCAAGTATGATGTCGAAAAATAAACTACTTGACAATTTAAAGACAATATAGGCAATATTTTTTAATAAATAATCAACTAATTTAACATTTAATGATTCAAAGAACACAATTTTTGTATATATAGGATATTAAAAATTCAAATTATGGGGCTAGAGATATGGATAAACTTAAAGTGGAGTCATAATGAAATAAATCCGGCGAAAGAAGCATTTAAATTTTTAGATAGCCGACGAACGTGAATTTCAAATTAAGGATAATATCTTCACTTGCATCATTATAAAGATAATCATTATTATAATATATATAAAATTTTAGTAATTGAAATTTCAAAATAGAAATATTTTTTGAAAGATAAAATCATACCTAATAAGAGTTCAAGTCGTAGTATAAGAGTCACGTTGTAATCGAAGAATCGTTTATATCGTGTCAACCTTTGGGCTTTGCTATAAATATGAGTTATTATTTCACTTTGTGGCTATTTTTAGGTTCCAATGACACCTATGAGAATAATGCAAAAATAAAATTATCACTACGAGAATTGAGAAAATGTTAGTCTTTTTTCATATAGTGTTTCTTAACTAATATGTGACGATTATCTATAATTATTTAGAAGGTTTAAATGTTAAGGTTATTTACATATAATTCAAATAACTCAGATATGTATCATGGCTAATGTCAAATATCAATATGGAGTAAAAAAAATCACTACAGCCAACTAAAATGAGTTTTGAATTAAGAATAATATTTTCAATTACATTTTTATAAAAATAATTATTATTGAAAAATAATATTTGAGAAATTAAAATTTTAAGAAAGAAATATTTTTTAAGAGATCAGCACACCAAATAAGAGTTCAAGTAGTAGTAAAAGAGTTAAGTCTTATCCAAAGAGTCATTCATTGTCTCAACATTTGATTGTTCTGTTATAATTATGAGTTATTATTTTGCTTCCTGACTATTTTTAGGATCTAACGACACCGGCAAGAATGGTATCAAAAAAGAAAAATAGAAGAAACGGTTAATTTTTTTCATGTAGTTAATATCCAATGATTATCTATATTTACCGAGAAAGTGTAAACCTTTAAGATTATTTACATACATCCAAATAACTTAAATATTTGACATGATTAGTGTCCGCGCATCCATGCGGGTACTAATACTAGTACTCAAATAAAAGAAGACAAAAGGCAAAATAGTATGTTTTAAGCGAAAAAATAAAAAGCAATTTATGCTATATACCTACCTACTATAAAATAATTACCCGTTTCTACCTACTCTCAAACTAGTTACACTAAATACCTATCCGACCAAAAGTATTTACCCGCATAATTCATCTACTACAACTGCCCTACACTTATCCTCATCTTTTTCTTCTCCTTTTCTCTTTTTTTCCTTTCTGGCCGAAGCTTATATTTGGTTCCAAACGTTAATGTCCTCATTGTTCTTTTATCAAAAAGTTTCAAAGTAGGCTTTCTCTGTACTTAGTAGCTATGCTGATTTTTTATTTTAATTTATCGGTGATAATTAAAAAAAATCAAATGCAACTAACAAAAGGAATGTAGAACTCTAACAATTTAGTAATTGAGTATTAAATGATTAATATTAAAAGTAATTAGGAAATTTTTCAAAACCGAAATAATTAGTACCTGCAACGAAGCAGAATTTGAACGTTTAGTGTTACAAATAATTATTTCTAATATCTTTTGAGAAGCTCATAGTGATTTATTGTAAGAAAAATTAGATCAACCATTGAAAGACCTTGAAACTTGAAAATCATAAATTGCATTTGTCGAGTTTGTAATTGTTTGATTAGATTTTGACTGGCGTGATTAAAATATCGATTGGCAACTGTAACTAAATGTTGAGTCAGTTTGGTCGAGACTTGGAGCTGATTTGAGGTGATTGAGATCGAAATTTTCAGTTGAAAATCGAAGAAGAACACGACTACAGTAATAATCGAAGAAGAACACTGATACCTAACAGTATACCGCTACAGTATACTAATATACTATAGGAGTATATAGTTATACTACAACAGTATACCATTATAGTATACAAATATATTGTTATGGTATACTGTAATAATATGCAAGATATTGTAACAATATGCTGTAATAGTATACAATATACTATAATAGCATACTTATTACCCGTAAATTCACTTGCCTTTTCCCTTTTAATTTGTTTTAAGCTTTTACCTAGCGTGAGCGGCAAATTGAAAATGCAATAGTATGCTATATAATGTAACGTTATACTCTTACAATTAGATCCTTTTAGATTTTTTTAAAATTTTTATTGACTCTGATATTATTTCAGTTTAATAATTGAATTAAACTTTTTTTAACTCTTTGCGTACAATTGTATACCCTGTTGGTATAACTATATACTATACTGGTATCAAATGTTAGTTAATATTTTTTTGGTTGTATTAGCTACATTTAATTGGTACGCAATTTGATTTTTCTTTAGTAATAATATAAAAAAAAGAATAATAAAAAATACTGAAAATAGTAAATGAAATTAGATTATGAAGAGAAAAAGAATATAAAAAAAAAGAAGTTAAATGAAATTAGAATAGGAAAAAAGAAAAAAAATAAGAAGAAAACAAGAAAAAAGAAACGGAGAAAAGAAAAAGAAAAGAAAAGAAGCATAGAAATAAAAAAGAATTGGAGAATAAAGAGAAAATTCCCTACAAAACCTACTATGGGTAGGAAATGTAATTAGTTTATGGGTAGAAAAATAAATGGGTAGACAAGGATAAATAGTTTTGTTTTTGTGGGTAACTGTGTCAAAACCCCAAAATAAAAATGGTCTGGTGAAAAAATTGGGTCACATAGGCCTGCTGACTGGGTTGGGCCTCCGGACTCTAATAGTAATTAGGCCCATCACAGCTAGGGTTTCAATAAGTACCACAGCATATTAAAGAGCTCTTCCTTCTCTAAGGTTTCACATCGCTGCTAGGGTTTTAGCGATCGCCATTTTCACACACACACACAGAGGGAGAGCGATACAGAGAAACTAAGACAAGATGAAGACCATACTGTCATCAGAAACCATGGATATCCCCGACGGCGTGAGCATCAAGGTGAAGGCAAAGCAAATCGAAGTAGAGGGACCAAGGGGCAAACTTGTCCGAAACTTCAAGCATCTCAACCTCGATTTTCAGCTGATCAAGGACGAGGAAACTGGCAAGAAGAAGCTGAAGATCGACGCTTGGTTTGGTTCTCGTAAGACTACCGCTGCTATCCGTACTGCTCTTAGCCATGTTGAGAATCTCATCACTGGTGTTACCAAAGGTTACCGCTACAAGATGCGTTTCGTGTATGCTCACTTCCCCATCAATGCCTCCATCACCGGTGGTAACAAGTCCATTGAGATCCGTAACTTCCTTGGCGAGAAGAGAGTAAATTTTTACTTTGTTTTCGTTCATTCTTCTGAAGCTTTTATATGAATGAAATTATATGCTTTAGTTTGTTTATATGAGCGTGACATATGTGATCTGGATTGTTACCTTTTTATTTTTGTTTTTCTTCTGTGGTTTTTAGTTTTTTGTGCTGAATGTAATGATATAGTTATAAAATAGCGCTAAAAGGGATGTCCACCAGATGGCAATGTATATATAAATCAGAGTATAATATGTGCTCATTCTGTGTTTTTTTTTTTCAATTTTTTTGTTGTAATTGGGCTTTTTTCTTGAATACTCTGCGTCCAACAGGCTTTCTAAGCAGTGTCAAACATAAGTCAGAGGAGAAGATAACTTGATAGGATATGAAAGTATTGTGAAACATAAGTTAATTCTTGTTAGGAAAAAGAATGGCATGATTTGTACTAATTTTCAGTTCAAATTCAGGCATCAATTTCTTAATTATTTTGAAGAAATATTACATTTTTAACATGTTACATTAAAAGCATCATAAATTGATTCCATTTTGTTGTTAAATGTGATCAGAAAGTGTTTGAAAAATTCACTTTGCAACTAGTAATAATGCTATGTTAAATCTGTCTGGGAGTAGTTTTAGTAAGGTAGCTTTAGAGGTTTGAGATGTTAGCTGAAATAGGTAGCAGCTAATGTAAAGACTTCAAAAAAATTTCTTACCAGAAAGGTAGCAGCTAATGTGAGGAAAAAGTAGTTCTTTATGAGATAATGCAATGAGTTTTTCATAGCTTGTTTTATGTGTCATAAGGAATCATGTGCCGGAACAGATAAAACCATGCTCTGGATGTGGGTAGTCCATGTTTTCTAGGTTTTGTTTTTTAAAAACCCTTGAATTTTCTTTCATTTCTCTATTTATTGTTCTGATTGATTGGTATCTGGACTTTGTGACCGAACATGCCTTTTGTGGTAGAAGATAGCTACATCTAAAAATGGGGTTGTATCCTTGACTGCAAATCATCTATCCCATTTGTTATTGTGCCTTGAGATTGACTGTTTTGATAACTGTATCAGGTTAGGAAAGTTTGTTATTGTGCCTTGAGATTGACTGCTTTGGTAACTGTATCAGGTTAGGAAAGTGGACATGCTTGATGGGGTAACAGTTGTTCGATCTGAGAAGGTTAAGGATGAGCTTGTATTGGATGGAAATGACATTGAGCTCGTTTCTCGCTCTGCTGCCCTCATCAATCAAGTAATTTTTATGTTCTCTCTCCCAACATTCAACATTCATATTTGCATGCTTGTTTTGGAAAAAAACCTGATTCAAGATAAATAGGAAGATTATGCATTACTTAACTGCTCTATGTTGTATTTTGTTGGACAGAAATGCCATGTGAAGAACAAGGATATCCGAAAGTTTCTTGATGGTATCTATGTCAGTGAGAAGGGCAGAATTGCAGAAGAAGAATGAGCAGTTTAGAAGTAGGCATATCACTGATGATTCATATCCAGAATGCCCTTTTTACTTTTCCTGTTAAGTTCATTAGTAGACTATATATTACAGACTTGTTTGAAGTTACATTTTCAAGTTCTTGTTTTGAAATTTTGTTGACAAAGTTGTCTTTGTGGTTCTTTCAACTGTTGCAAACGTTTCAGTTCTCGTTCTCTGTGAGTGAGAGTTGTTTGGATCTAAATTTTAAGTGCATGTTTGCAAGTTGCGGCTGTGTTATATATGATAGTCGTCGAGTTTCTATAATTTACAGTTCAAGATTTGGTCGTTATTCATGGTCGCCAAAGGATTTTCTTGAATTCTCTGTGGTTTCTTGCTTAGTGCTTCAATATCATAGTAAACAAGATCATTGGGCATAGTCTAAATACTGTGTTCTATAGCACTTGGTAATTTTTGTGAACTAAATTTCCGAATGATAGAGCAGTTAAATTTACAAGCACGTTTGTCTATTGTGGTGCTCTATTTGTCATCGGGATTATTGCGATTATCTGAACATGACATCGTCGATAAGCTTTTAATTGCTAAAAGAGTTTGTTGATTTGTTCTGTGAAAAATATGTGCTAATAATTTCTACAGTTTTCAAGATTTTCAATAATTTGAATTGTTTAACTATGCAAATTTATGGAAATAGAGGTTTTATATGCTAATTTAATAATTAACATATTAAAAGATGATTTACATGAGCGCAAAAGAGCACTTTGAGCGCTAACTCTGCCACTTCCCATGAATTGCCTCTGGTTTTTGTTTTGTAAGTGAATGACTGGACATTAAGAAAGTAGGGATGGCAAGTGGCGTGGGTTTCATCTTAACCCGCAAAGTTCCAACCTGCCCCGTCCCGCATAATATTTCCACCCGCTTTTACCTACCCCTCATTCACACTGCATCCACCCGCCCCCGCCCCCGCCCCCGCCCCCGCCCCGCTTAGATTTCTTTTCTTTTTATTTTTTTTGGCTGAATTTTTTTATCATTTTATGTCTAACCTAGGTAGTTTTACTTAAGGAATTTTTACATTCCTATACCACATAGGAAACCTTTTCACCTTACATGTTTAAGGTTTGAGTAAATTACACTTAGTATACCAAATTACCAATCCTATACCATACTTAACTAAGGGTCTAATTAATGGGCTATTTTTACTCCTTAATTAAAGGTATCCATATCTAATTAATGGGCAATTTTTACTCCTTAATTAAAGGTATCCATATATCTCACGTTTCTCTCTCCTTACCCCTCACCCACGTTTTTACCCATACCCCACATTTCTTCATCCACGATTGCAAGATCAATCAACGAAAGATGTCCTTGAGATGCATTAGCCAGCGAAATCTCATTATATTTGAATGTCGTGCGAATTTCCTCTGCAACAATTGTGGCATGTGATCTGATTTTCTGAAAGTCTACATGAAATCAAAAGTTGCAACAAACATTTTAATACGCCACGAACTAGCAAAACGATGACAACAGATACACTTTAGTAGTTTTTTTTTGGGTACCAAACAAAATTCCCTCTTCTGGAAAAGTCAAAAATGAGAAATTTATTGGTAAAGAGACTAATATGAAAAGCTGCCGACAACTTCTCCAAACGACTTAGAAATACTAACTGTTGAAGCCCTCACTTAGATTTACTGTTTGTCGTGTATTTGCAGTGTAATTGCAGTGTAATTGTAGTGTAATTGTAGATTTAGTGTAATGGATATGATCTGTTAAAGCCCTCACCTAGATTTACTGTTTGTAGTGTAATTGTAGTTAGTTTATAGTTTATGTAGAACATTCCAAGATTATTTGTAGTCTAAAATGTAGATATAATGTAGACATGATTGTGGATGATGTGTTTCCTGTTTGCCCTATAACTGTAGGTAAATTGTAGTTATTCTTATATCAGGTACTTAAATTGTAGGTAATTTGTACATTCACTGTAGGTAAACTGTAGGTAAATTTGTTTGAATTGTAGAACTGGTTTTATACATAATTGTAGAGTTTTTGTAGTTAATAGTAGTTATAATGTAGGATTCATGTACCGCTTCACTCCATCTATCACAGTATGGATATGATCTGTTGAAGCCCTCACCTAGAATTACATAACAAACAACAATAAAAATATTTACAATCATAAAATAGTTTATCTACAATTTATTTACAACGTATCTACAATCTACAAATTAACTACAATTTGTCTACAAATTATATACAATCTACTATTTGATTTCACGATGTATTTGATTTCTACAATTTTTTCTGTAGTATCAATTGATACTTGTTCTGCAATTGTAGAAATCAGGATACTGTAGCTTGCATTCTCATCTACCACAATGGCATCAACTTCAAAATCTCTAAATCTGCCATAATTATCCCAATCCCCATTAAATTGTAGCATGATTGCGATTTTGGACATGATTTGTTGTTGATGTTGATGTTTTTTTTGGATTTCTAGATTGAAAGAAGAAAAGATGAAGAAGAGATATATCTGATCGATTATTTGATAGAAGCAACGACGAAGAACAAATTTTTTCAACTTTGAGTTGTTGAAACTCGAAAATTTTGAATTCTACAATTTGAATTCAGCTCGTCGAAACTCTTAGTAGTTGAATCTGTTCTTATTTTTAGGAGCTGTTCGTTCTTTTTTTTTTCTTTTCAGAATTTGAATTGTAGTTCTGGAGAAAAAAACGCAGATGAGAAATCTCCTTTCCCTTTTTAAAAATTGAATTTAATGTAGAATTAATTATCACCAAGATTCTTTCCTTAATTTTAGCACGTTTTTTAGGAAATATTCTGCTCCTTTAATGCCTAATAGTCGAATGGTACAAATTTTGTAGGTAAAATGTGGACTGGGCGGGTAATATACAAAATATGCACATTTTTAGTAATAAACTTTCATATATGGTATAGGAAGGAAAAAATTCCTCTTAATAATTAATTGTAGTTGTTTATGGGCTGAAAAGGATTGCTTAATCCATAGTGAGCCACTGCCGTCACACATGATAAATAATTTTTTTTATTTCATGGGTGGTGTCAAAGTCAAAAGAAAATGTTTATTACAAATTTAATGTTGTGTAGTATAATTAAAATACAAGAAGAATGATAGTTGTTGAATTTTCATGCTAGACATTTCTGTTTCTTTAATATACTTTAATTATTTTGAGAACGAGAAAAGCAATTCGAAAAGATAAAGAAGGAAAAAGCTGTAATATACGGGTAGTTTGTTGTTTTCTTTTGCCCTCTCATATTATGAAGAAGCAATTACTCCATATCGTGCTTTCTTTATGTCAATTGTAGTGATCCATTGTAGGACTGAGAGAATACATTACAGTTAATAAATTGATGTTTGAGAGTGAAGACCCGCAACCGCCCCGCAACCCGCCATAATATTTTTGAAAAACAAATCGCACCGCACCCGCATAAACCCAAACCCACCTCGCCCAGCATCAGTGGCGAATCCAGAATTTGAAGTTAATGGGTGCTCGATTGCCAAAGTCTATATCTAACACTAGTCACAAAATCATAGTCAAGGTATATTTTGGATTAATTTCGTCTAGTCAATTAAATTTTCTGTTCATAATCATCAAATCGATATGAGTTCAATTAAGGTTTTTTGACAAAGTTATATTCTATTCTATCTATATTACTTTGCTTTACTTTACTTTACTGCTATACATAAAGGAAAGCGAAGCACCTCTCGGTCGTCGTGTCTGCTTATGAAGAGGGCAATTCGTTCATTTCAATTAAATTATGTCTATTATTTGCTTGTTCTGTGTGCTTTAGTGCTTTATTGTGGACCACAAATGACTAAAAGTCAAGTCTGTCACACGCTTCTGGAGATATCTATGCCCCTAATGATGTATCTTATTACTTTAAATTCCATTGGTATAGTTGAAATTTAGTGAACTTTTCAGGCTTTTTAACCTTTCACTTCTGTACAAAATTGTGGGCCCATGACACTTTCCTTTCCACTTTTAATGTGTGAATACTTGTATTTCTCTCTCTGCATTAGCTTTTGTTTACCTTTTCTGTATTTCTATTTTTCTCTCTACATCTACACATCTTATGTCCATCTTTGCAATATTCTTCTGTACTTTGTAGTAGTATACTATGGAGTTCTCCTTTTAAAAAGTCTTTCTGATTTGTGATGCTATTTTTATCTTTAGGATAATCTCTGCTTGATTCATGGTTTTAATGGCTTTTATATTTAACAGTTGCACTTGATATCCGCAGACATGGCTACATATTATCTTTAATTCTTCACAGGAAGGAAATTAATTGAAAATATTTATATAAATAACTTTCCGCCAATTTCTAAAGTTGAAATCTCAAAATCAATTCCAAGTCAAAGTGATTTGGCGGCAAGGAAATTTCTCTACTATACAAATAAGAATTAATTAGTTTTATAAATTTTGGAAAAAATTGAGGTACAGTTAATCACTATTTAGTTTACAATAATATCGTTTTACTCTCTAACCCATATTTACGGCATATAATGAGACAAATAAATTATTAATAAGGATATTTTTTTTTAATTAGTTCCTCGGTTTGAGAAATTTTATTACCATACTTTAATTTTTTTTAAATTAAATTACTTTTAAAAATTTATAATACATAAAAAATGAAGTTCGATACATCAGAAATTAGGACATATGTAATTCTATTTTTCACGCAGATACTTTTTCTAGACCAATAAGATATGATAATTAGTGTTTTGGGAATTTTCAATAACATATTGCTTAATATTATACTTAAAGTCAGATTACCATAACTAAAATACAAAAAATAAGAACTCGGGTAACGTAGAGGGTAAAATTTCATGTTGCACCCAATTTTGCCCCGCCTATTGAATATGCATTCACTTTTTGAATTTTTTTTAACTGATACCCAAATTTTGGATAACTTCAACACATATAAACTTTTCTCTTCTTCTTTACTGTTGTTTTCTTCTTCTTTGTGCCTAGAGTTTCTTCTTCTTCTTCTTCTTCTTCTTCTTCTTCTTCTTCTTCTTCTTCTTCTTCTTCTTCTTTCTTCTTAGTTGCAAAGTGAGTTTGTTAAATTTATTGTCGTTGTTGACAATTTGATGATTAGGATTTGTTCTTTATGATATTTGAAAGCGATTTCAAATTTAAGCTCATTTGGAGTAGATTTTGCCATTGAATCGTGTACTGGATTATTGAAAATCGAAGAACAAATTTATGTTTCAGAACTTAAAATTCGATATCAGAATTTGCATTCAATAGATTGAACTACTTAAGATTCAAGTTACTGAAATTGCATTTGAAAGATAGAAGTACTTCATATTTGATTTCTGAAGTTGCATTGAAGAGATTGAAGCTCTTAAGATTCGAATTTCTGAAGTTGCATCCGAAAAATAGAAGAACTTCATATTTTATTTCTGAAGTTGCATTGAAGAGATTGAACTACTTCGGATCTGAGCGGGTATACTCTGAAATTTTTTGTGCAATGCAGGTATAACTTCAACGATGACCCCAAAAGTGGGTACATATGAAAATGCATCGCGTAGGAGACTCTGGGAGGATTGCTCATACAGTCAAATCCCTCTATAACAGTCTCATTTGTTTCGATATTTTTGTTATAGAGTACATATATTATGACATAACATCGATTATAACATATATTATAACATAAAAATTGATTCGGCAAAAATTTAGCTTTTATATTGAATGATTGTTAAATAAGGATACTGTTATAGAGATGTGTGACTGTATATAAATAATCATTGGGCCCGGGCTTAGCCCGGGCATAACATCACTAGTTCTATTCTATTCTATTCTATTCTTATTCTACTTATATAGAAGAGCGCAGAATCAGCTCTCTGTCGACATCCCTGCTTGCCGACGGAGGGCAATTGGGTATTTGCACTGTCCTATATTAGGTAAAATTCTTGTTGTATCCCTGCACCAACTGATTTCTGTTGTTCAGGGGAAGACTACTTAGGTAAATTTGCAATCCACTCCCACCGCTTAATTTTGCTCTGGTTTATCATAATATCATAATTTTGCTCTACTTCAGCCTCTTGTTTTCTGCAAAATTCGCCCATCTTCTCTTCTTACTCGCTTAACCCTTGTGATTTTTACCGTGCTTTTTTGCTTTCATAAATTGAATCCCAATTTCTGGAATATAAACTGATATTTTTGACAGTAAATTGACGTTTTGCTGAGTTTTTTGCAGTTTCACATTTGCTCACTAAGATGAAAGGTTAGTTTTAGTATTCTATTTCTTCTCCTTCATATGGGTGACTTTGATTATTTTGTTTCAGGGTTCTCTTGGTTTGTTGTTTGAATTTTTGTTGTTTGTGAAACTCAAAGAACAGCTTGAAAAGAAACTGGGGTTTCTGCCAATAATTTTCCATCTTTGTGTGTATTTGAAGTTATTGTCATTTTTAAATTGGGGATTTCAGAATAGATGAGCCTCTCATTTTCTTATATTTGAACCACAATTCTAAGTTTCATCTTGTTCATCCTGTTTCTTTCTCTGCATCATCTTCAGATTTTATTTTATCTCAAGTTTATCGATTTTGCTGCTACTTTCGACATCATCGGTCACTTGAAGCTCTTTGTGTAAGAAATCTGGGTCACTGACTTGAACGGTATTTCTTACTCTTACCACTCTGCTTTGTTCATAGGTTAACTTCTGGGTTCAATTGTTGCTAGATCTCAAATTTTTTTTTTCTTTCACAACTTTGCTTTCAATTAGCCTGCTATGTGTTTGTAAAATTGCCAACAACATTTACTTACCCATCTCAAGGTAAATATTTTTTAGTTTGATTAAGTCCATTTGAGTATA
>NW_017673103.1:6015-6457 GCF_001879085.1 Nicotiana attenuata | reverse complement strand
TATATATATATATATATGTCGTTCGCCTTTTATATCCATTAAGAATATATTTTATATTGGACAAAGTTGTAATTTTAGTTATTTTCCTAATATATAGGAATAGTCATTTAATAATTTTCCTAATATTTATGGACAATCATTTAATAATTTTCCTAATATGTAGGAAAAGTCATATAATTATTTTTCTAATATTTAGAGAAAATCATTTAACTTATTTGCCTAATATTGAGAACTTTAATATTAAAAATTATATAAATTCGAGTTCTTTTAATTTTCTTCCGATTCTAGGAGACCCTCACTATCAAATTCGTCTAAAGTTAGAAGTATTTTATAAGTTTACGAATATTATCTTTTTGTTGTAAATTATTTATTAAGAGTCCTTGTTGTCCTTTTACTATTCCACTTTTAGGTTTACGTGCTCTTTCTTTTTGGGGTGGGGGGT
>NW_017673103.1:0-5995 GCF_001879085.1 Nicotiana attenuata | reverse complement strand
GTGGGGGGGTAAAAAAGTTTTAGGTTTAGTATTGCTTATTTTCTCTTTCTTTTTCAAAACTCATATTCTTCGTATAATTATGTAATTTGATTATACAATAATTTATTTAATTTTTCTTTTTCTAATATGTTGAAAATAATTTATTAAATATTTATTATTAATTAAAAATAAAATAATTTGCACTTTACTCTTGAAAAAAAATTATTATTTTCTATAAATTTGCTAATCTTCTTTGAGCCTTCTAAAATGAAGTTGTGAATAACTTTTGAAAAAACTTCAATTCTTAAGTTTTCAAGGATTATATGTGATTTCTGAAATTGAAAAAAAAAGTGTGATAACTTATGAATTTAAAGTGATTAAATTAAAAATCTGAAATAAAAATTTATTTGAGTATATTGATTGATTGAGAACTTGTATGAAGATTCAGCATTTTAGGGAATATTAACTTTTATTTTATCACTCAAACATGATATTTTAATATATTATTTATATTTAAAAAATTATTTATTGAGATGATGTACACACACAAAGCGCGTATTCATAAGACTAGTTTAAATAAATAAAAAAAAAGAAGTAAAGCTTTAAGATGCGAAAAGTGCTCTACTTTGCGAACTTCCTAGTTGTACACGGCTAAACTCGGACGCTCCGATTTTATGATCGATATGACATTCCGTAGCAGAAGGCTCGAGGAACCGATCGAGGTTCGACCCAGAGGGTTCCCTATGCTCGATTTTGGGGTAGCACAAATCGATGGCTATCATAGACAAGCGGAAAATTCCCAAAGCGCATGCTCAAAACTGACAACGCCTGCAAAAATAGTACGAGTTCGTACCGGACCATCAAGTAGTTGTATTGTCACGACCCAAATCCACTACGGGTCGTGATGGCGCCGGAGACCGTTGTCAGGCAAGCCAACTAACTCATCCATTGATTTCTCTTTTAATAGTTTTAAAAATCTAAGAGTTTTACTTCCATTTTTTATATACATACAACCTCTGTTTCAATTCAAATGAAGAGATAACTAATAATACGCAACCTTCAAAGAAAACCATCGCAGAACCCGGTGTCACAAGAGCATGAACAACTACTGATAAGGACAATAAAATACAAATATCTGTCCGAAATACAGCGGACAGAGAATAAATAAGTAAGGTACTGGAAGGGAACTATTCTAGCTGCGGGTCGTCTCGAACAATGTAGCTCACCAAGTCCCCAAATCATCCGTGGTGCTACCAAATGTAAAATATACCTGTACAACAAAAATGCACAGAAGTGTAGTATGAGTACGTAATCAACGTGTACTCAGTGAGTATTCCGCCTAATCCCGAAGGGGTAGAGACGAGATGGCCAATTTCGACACTCACTAGAGGTCAATTATCAATATTCAATAATGCGAGGATAATCGTGGAGTCATATAGTAGTTCTAGTTCAGGAAGCCAGGAAAAAAAACAAGTAAAACACCTTCAACAATAATCAAGGGCTTCAAGGTTTATTCTTTATTATCTTATCAGTTTATATCAAGCCACGTAGGGCCAATTCCACATTTACAATTTTCAAGTAACAGATAAACACGCGCAAATCATGCCGAGGTCGACGGCCCGCTCCAACAAAAATATAAATTGTGCACTGCCGAGGGTCGAGCGGCACGAACCATAGATGCATCTATTCTTACCGAGGCGTTCGGCCCGTTCCATAAATAAACACATACCCTGCTCGCGAATCATCCATGTGACGCAGGCACACATAAAATACATGCTCAATCAGTCAAATAAGAACTTATCGGGGAATATTTATTCAAATAAAACCAATTATCCTTTAACAATTTAAGAAATAAAGTTTAATACTTTTAGAAATTTACTTACCAATTCGATATGAGTTAAACAATTCGAGCTACCAATGGGTTCACAATTAATCCACGTGCAACATGTTTTTGAGTCCTAACTACCCGGACAATAGCATAATAGTAGCTACGCACGGACTCTCGTCACCTCGTGCGTACGTAGCCCCCACAAATAGGAGCACATAATCAGTTACTTCATCTATGGGGTAAATTTCCCCCTCACAAGATTAGAAAGGAGACTCACCTCGCTCTGAAGACTCATAACCGGCATTCAACATTCTTCTGAAGGCTTGAACCGACACTCAATGCACCAAAACTAGCCAATTAACGACAAATTAATGAGAACATGCTCAAATACTTGTTAGAAATTCAAATTATACAGATTCCCAACTCCGCTTAGTGAAATGACCAAAATGCCCTCGGGCCTAGGTGCCCGAAATCCAAAATTTCTCGAAGACAAAGGTTACCCATGACCTCAGGAACTCAAATATATATTTTTATCCTAATTCCATACTCAAAATCGTGGCTAAATTCCAAGAATATCATTTTCTAGGTTTCCACCAAAAACCTCCATCTTTACATTAATTTTCATGCTTAAATCCATACATAATTGATCTATTTAACTCAAAAGTGATGGGGATAACTTACCTTTATATAGATGACGAAGTTCCACTCTTTGGAGCTCCCCAAATCGCCCCAAGCCATGAACCAAATGAGAGAAATGACTCCATTCACGATTTAAAACAACCTTACTGCCTCTAGGTGTTCCGCTTCTGCGATGAAATTTCCGCTTCTGCGGATGTCGCTTCTGCGACTATTTAACCGCTTCTGCGGTTTTGGGCATGAGGGAACTGGCCGCTTCTGCGGTCTGGGGGCCGCTTAAGCCGAACCGCTTCTGCGGTCCCTGGGCCGCTTCTGCGGTTTTCCTTGGACATGGCCCCTTCCGCTTCTGCGAGCTTTTGACCGCATCTGCGGTCCCGCTTCTGCGGTCCAAGAACCGCAGATGCGGTTATGACAGAAGCAGCAAAACTCAAGCCTTCCCAAATTCCACTTTCGATCCGTTAACCACCCGAAATCCACCCGAGGCCTCCGGGACCCCAACCAATCATACCAACCAGTCCCAAAACACATTAGGACTTGCTCGAGGCCTCAAATCATAACAAACAACGCTAAAACCATGAATTACACTCCGATTCAAGCTTTATGAACTTTGAACTTTCCAACCTCTATTTCCGATGTTTAAACCTATCAAATCACGTCCGATTGACTTCAAATTTTGCACAAGTCATATTTGACATTACGGACCTACTCCAACTTTCGGAATTGGATTCCGACCCCGATATCAAAAAGTCAACCTCCGGTCAAACTTCCCAAAAACTTTCAAATTTCTATCTTTAGCCAAATGGCTTCAAAATGACCTACGGACCTCTGAATTCACTTCCTATCGCGCCCCCAACTCCAGAATCACCATACGAAACTACTCCCAGTCTCGGAATTCCAAACGGACATCGATAACTCTGAAATGCACTTCAAACCAAACTTATGAAATTCCTTCTAAAATGCTAACTTCCACAATAAGCGCCAAAACGCTTCCGGGTTATCCAAAACCCGAACCGGGCATACGCCCAAGTTCGAAATCATCATACGAACCTGCTGGAACCTTCAGATCCTGATTCCGAGGTCGTTTACTCAAAATTCCAATCTTAGTTCGTTTTCCCAACTTTAAGCTTCCGAAATAAGAATTCTTTTCCCAAATCAACTCTGGACTTCCCGAAATTCAATTCCGACCACGCGTACAAGTCGTAATACCTGAAATGATGCTGTTCATGGCCTCCGACTGCTGAACGGAGCGCTAGAACTCAAAACGACCGGTCGGGTCGTTACAATATCCACATCAAAGAGAAATTGACCGGAACCATTCCAAATTTTAAATAAGAAACCCTTCCTTATAT
This sequence comes from Nicotiana attenuata, assembly GCF_001879085.1. Taxonomy (NCBI): domain Eukaryota; kingdom Viridiplantae; phylum Streptophyta; class Magnoliopsida; order Solanales; family Solanaceae; genus Nicotiana; species Nicotiana attenuata. Next base: position 2,203 of record NW_017673103.1, on the reverse strand, counting down.
TTTCAAGGTTACATATTTAAATTTGTTCAAGATTTGCAGGCAGACCTATAATTTTCTCATAACATAATGTTAATAAAGATTTAAACTCCATAACTCAAGTATTGATATGTAGAATTATTCAATCTCAATTATTCTATGAATCCGCGATTTGCTTTAGCTAAAAGATGGCAGTTTCTTTGTAACACTACAACTGGTTACCCAGTTAAATATTTTTGATCAATTTGAACTCAAAACGAATATTCTTTTGTAGCACGTTCACCGAGAAGAAATCGAAAGACTTGAAATTGATGTTTGATTCGCTAGCTGCACAAATTTTCCTTCTATTTTCAGGTATTTTCTGTCAAATTTTCAACTTTTTCCCAATGAAATCATGAATTAGATATTTATAATTATAGGGTTATATTGGAGTTGAAGGGTCATTGTGATAGCATTCATGGCAGCTCAACATCATTAAAGGAGAAGGATGAAGCTCTGGAAGCTCCAAGAAGGCCCATGACAAGGTCTCAAACAAAGAAATTTCAAGACAAGCTTAATGGGCTTCAATTGGCAATTAAAAAGTATTTTATAATAGAAGAAGAGCTCCAGCACAAGGAGGATCTTTGGGCCAAGTCTTACAACTATTTTGAGGCCAAAATTAAAGTCCAATAGGAGATGGAATGAGGCCCAAATATGCCCCAAAAGAGAGGAATTTTCAGCAGCCCAAATAAGCCCAAAAATAGTTTCTAGAATATATATTTAATAGTTGTTTTAATCTATGTTGACTTGCATTGGCCTATATGTATGTTGACTATATTGGTCTTAGTGTGGGTAGTCTTCTATGCTTCTAGGGAATATAATTCTCATTTATTGAAGTCTTGACTAGCTCCTTCTTTACTACTATATAAAGGGGTGCTTGTCTTCCATTGTAGAAGATCATTGAAGATTAATATTATTATTGTGAGTTCTTTGAACCTTTGTGAACTTTACTTTGAAGATTTATCTTGCAACCCTAACTAGTTCATAGCTTAAGGTAGTAAGATAATTTTCTTTCTTGTGATATCTTTTGTTTCTTTTGATATTCTTCGAAGGCGACTAGTTTCTTTTACTAGTTGTTGTCGTAAGTTATTCAAACTAGAAGTCAAGATCCGAATCTAGTTCTTGATTAGCTTATCTCTAGTGAAGGCAATTGGTTTCATAACCAACTTGTTGTCATTAGGATCTTGTCAAAATCTAGATTAACATAATCTCGGGGTTCTTGGAACTTTCCTCGAATTTCGACATATATAGTTTATTTTTCTTGCTCCGCTTGCATTTCTTTACTACTTCCGCATTTCATCAACTTATTTTCTTCAAGTTCTTGGATCTCCCAACCTTTGTGTTATCAAGTGGTATCAGAGCGGTTGTATCAAGATTCCGTTCTTGATAAATCTTGGGGATTTCTTGAAAAAGGAGCAAAAAAAAAACGAAAAAAAAAGGAGAAACATATTTGCTCTTCAAGAAATTAGATTTTTATTTGTGTTTGTTTCCAAAATCAAGGAAGGAAACAAGCAGAAGGGATCCTAATACTTTGATCTTGTTCAGAAAAAAAATCCTTTTCTTTGTTCGAGGTTTGTTTCAACTAAATCCTACTCTTTCTAGGATTGGTTCTTCACTTTCTTTAGTGCCCCAAATTTCGTTGTTTTACTACTAAAGGCTTTGATACGAGTTGGGTTTAATTATAAATCTACAAGGTATTTTTCAAAGGTTAATTGAGGGGAAAAAGGCAAGAGTGGGTGAGAACAATTGAGGGAAAGAGCCAAAGTTTGAGTGATAACTATTATTATTATTATTTTAAAAAGATGTCATATACAGGTGCTAGTGATGATGAACAGAGGGCTCTCCAAGAAGCCGAAATCCGAGCAAGAAATGATTTCACTCTACAAGCTATGCATCAACAATTCGAGAGATGGAACTTGCAATTCCAAGAGATAAGGGATACTATTGCCGAACAAAATGAGACAATAGTTGCACTTAGGAGGGGAAATCAACCTGATGTACAACCTCGAAATAATCCTAGGCCTCTTAATAGAAGAAATGTACCCCATGCCCCCATTGTAAATCAAGAAAACCCTATAGATGATTTTGTTGATGATCTTGATGTAAATCCAGATAGGGTGGGAAGAGATAGGAGGGGACAACGAGGTAGAGTAGAAGATGATAATATTAGCAGCATAAAAATGAAGAT